>NW_025335798.1:23332103-23336472 GCF_004798865.1 Varanus komodoensis
TTCTTCTTTGGCCACCTAATGAGAAGGAAGGACTCCCTGGAGAAGAGCCTAATGCTGGGAACAATAGGTGGCAAAAGAAGAATGGGACAGCAGAGAATGAGGTGGCTGGATGGAGTCACTGAAGCAGTCGGCGTGAGCTTAGGTGGACTCCAGGGGATGGTGGAGGACAGGAAGGCCTGGAGGAATGTTATCCATGCAGTCGCGATGGGTCGGACACGACTTCGCGACTAACAACAACAATAACAATATTTTATTTGCATTTGTTATATTTGCATCTTGCATTGTGTTTGTTATAGCAATTATATGGACAAAGAGGATAGCCTACCGGCAAGCCTGTCATTAAGCTACTGAGCTCATTAGTGATCTGGACTGCAGATGGACTTAGGAGCTTCCTAAGGTGAGGTTGGGACCCACTTGTGCTGATGAGGGAAAACCTTAACCAAAAGATCATTGTATGAAGGGAGCAGATGATAACCTTGTGGCTTTCTGCCATGTTAATTGAGATTATCTGAAATCATATGTTTAATGTTTCTTAAATGGATTACAAATTCCAATAACTGCTGCTTATTGTGATTAACATAATCAAATCAGGACTGGCACTGCAGTTCTTTTAACATCTTTACAACAGCAATGGCTTTGAGGTTTATGACATCATACTACCGGACCAATTCCTTGTTTGCTCTTGTGTCAAGTTGGGGTTTTTGTAAATGAAAGCTTATGGGACTTATATTTGAAAGTATAACATAATCAGTGTTGCCATTTCATGTACTCACAGAGAGACAGCAAAATCCTCCAAAATAGATTGTCATTATATCTCCTCTTACCAGAGGATTACCAGATATTACCAGAATGTACCCTTACAGATGAGTAACCCTGTTAGCTTCCTCTTCTTTGGTATCCTGTCTTATTGTTTCTAGCCAAAGTAACATCAAGCAGATCATGATCAAAGGCACAATGGACCGCAAAATCTACTGTTCTCCAGAAGTTCCTTGAATTATTTTGCACAGTTGCTTCAGGAGAGTTTCATGATAGACACTCACCATGACATTGAGAGGAAAGGCAACAGGTCTGACTTTCTGTCCACCCATCCCCTTTTTGCTTGAATAAGAAAGTTTACACTGAAGTATGTGCTTAATATCAAGCAACATTGCTTACCACAGAACTGATTAAAAAGGGTAAGTTTTCAATTCTAAATCTGTAATTGGAAAATCAATGGCCCTATGACTCTGTGAGACATTTTAAGACAGAGGTCTTGCTGTCTCATCTCTCACAAAGGTCCCAAAATTAAGTCAGAATTACTGAATATTCTGACTGATCAGTAGCAAACATGCGTGTCGGTGCCCACTGCCTGATCCCCACAAACTTACTGACAACAGAAAGTTTACTGCCCTGCCACATCATGTTGCTCCTCTACAAGGCAGGCTCTGGAAGCCAACTACCAACTGTGGCTTTGAATTCTGGCTTGCTAAGCAATGATAAGCCAGGAGTGATGCTGCGATGTCCCTAGGCTGATTTCAGTGTTCTTGCTATGTTGGTGAGTTCCAATTAGCTTTAGCCACTCCTACCTGCAGGAGTAGTCAAGTGGAAGCAATGGAGATGTATGCACCAGAGTATTTGCTCCTTACTGACATGACAGAGTTCTTGACAACTTTGGGTTACCTTTCTGTGTGAATGTCGCCAGTGTGTGATGTTCACTCAAGCAGGTTTGCTAGGGGACATTTTCTGAGAGGTGACAGAGAAAAATGGGTTTCTGTCGATCAATGGCATCAGAATCTTGCATCTCACCCTTTTCACAGAACCAGTTGGAGTTACCCTGGGTTGTCTATGGGCCATGGTACATTCTGGGTGCCATTTTGAATGTGTAACCCCCAACCACAGTGGATTGTTCAAGACCTAAACAACTCTTGAATAACCCAACAACAAACCATGGGTTGTAAAGGGATTGTTTAACCTTCAGACAATCCACAGTGGCCAGATTCAGACAACTAGGCAAATCCCTGCTCGGGGCCTGCATATTTAAAATGATACGTCATGCACACAATGGGTCATCAGGTGTTACCCCACAGTGAGCCCAGTGCATCACACAAATTAAGTCTGTGTTTACCTATTAGCTCATGCAAATTTCCATATCTCGTTCAGATTAAATAAAGACAAATGATCGCACTTGTCCAACACAGGGAGGAAATTACAATTTGTTTTAGGGTGAAAATGCCACGATTCTAAAAGGATGATGGTAATGAATCACTAGAATACGTCAGAAATGACAATGTGCTGACTGCAGACTTGGCTTCACCCATGAAACTACCCTGGAGCATTACTCATTCCCCAAAGAAGGGAATGCTTAAGGAGAGCATACTAACTGCGAACCTTGTTGTTCCAAGACGGGTGGGAGAAACTTCCCTTTCTTTTCATTGTTAAGGTCTCGTCGTCAAGCACAGTGGTGAAGTTGGGCGTGTGCTTGTTTGTTTTTGCATGATCTCATATCTGGATTCAAATTTGCATGGATTTTCTATAATCACAGAGATAATGGTAACATGCACTGACTGACAATGAGTACTTAAATATTGATGAACAACATTTTAAGAGAAGAAGCCTTCAGCAGAAGCACAACTGTCTATTTTTTCCCCTGCTGATGCAGTGTTAATGGATGTGTCTTACACAGAGCTTTAAAATGTTTCACTGCACCATAAGACCCAAAACAGATTTTGGGCAAGAGACATTAATTCCGGATTCCCCAAACACAGCTACATGCACACACACACACAACTGTTCGTTTTTGCTGTCTTCTGGCGTCAAAAGTCTGACTCTCAGACTCCTTTAAGTGCAGCAGGGTCAATGGTCTAACTTGCTAGTGGTATTTAGCCACCATCTCAGACATTTTAATGTATCTATTGAATTTTCTTTTTATTAGCCTTAGCTAAAATATACAGTAATATCACCAGATCAAATTAAACATCCTGTTTCCAAACTTCTTAGGCACAAGAGGCGGAAATGTTGATCAAATCAGAAAAATGTATGTGTTTTTCTGTAACTTACCTCTTTCTAAATGAGTTCAAACAAAAACATAACAAAATTATGTGGTCAATATATTTCTGCAATAAGAGAATTTGGGAAGCAAGATGAATTCTGTGGGATTCTTCCAGTGTTGATTATGTGCCATGGCACATAAAATCCAGCCAGAGATCCAGCCAGAAAATGCCTGCAGGCAATGGTCTGTATTACATCAGAACATTCAGAATCTGGTATTGTACGAAAGGCATGCGGATGGTCTGTTCTGCAGCCATGCCACATATTGCAGATATGTTTATATTACATACTAGTACTTTGCTATCCAGCCTTCCCTCCAAAGAGATCTGAATGATCTATGGCAAGGGTGGCCAGATTTGCTCAATGGAAGAGCCACATATGGTAAATGCAAGATGTCTGAGAGCTGCAAGCAGGTGCCCACACAAAGCAGTGCCAGTGGGTGGTAAGTGGCAAGCGGAAATATTACTTCCAAATCATGAGAAGTAGTACTTCCTCTATACTCCCCACTAGTCAAACCTCACCTGGAATACCGTGTCCACTTCTGGGCACCAAGATTTAAGAAAGATGCAGGTAAATTAGAAAGGGTCCAGTGGAGGGCAACAAAAATGATCCAGGTTTTGGAAACACTGCCCTGAGGAGAGACTGAGAGAACTGGGCATGTTCAGCCTTGAGAAGAGAAGGCTGAGGGGGACATGATATCCTTCTATAAGTACCTCAGAGGCTGTCACAAAGAGGAAGGTCCAGATCTCTTCTTGCTGATGCCAGAGTGCAGGACATGGAATAATCAACAAGCTGCGACAACCCAGATTCAGGCTGGACATCAGGAAAAGCTTCCTCACTGTCAGAGCAATACGACCGTGGAACCAGCTGCCTAGAGAGGTGGTGGGCTCTCCTACTCTAGAGACATTCAAAAAAAACTGGACAGCCATCTGAGTGGGATGGTGTAATGTGGTGGCCTGCAAGAGCAGGGGGCTGGACCAGATGGCCTTCATGGCCCCTTCCAACTCTACTATTCTATGATTCCAAGCGGGTGCCCACAGGCAGTGGCAGGCTGTGAGTGGCAAGCAGGTGCCCATGGACGTCCCAGGCAACAAGCCACAAAATAATCCCAAAGAGCAGTATGCAGCTCCCAAGCCTCAGTCTGGCCACCCCTGGTCTATGTGGCTCTTCTCTCCACCCCATTTTATCCTCATAGCGACTCCGCCAGCTCACAAGTGACAGGTCCAAGGTCAATGAGTCAGCTGTGTGCTTAAGCAGGAATTTGAACCCAGGACTCCAAGGCATTCATTCATTCCTAAGAACCACATCACACCAGGCATCCCATAGACCTGTATGTTGTGTG
>NW_025335798.1:23336572-23391839 GCF_004798865.1 Varanus komodoensis
TGGAGGGCAACAGATTGAGGAGGGGTGCTCCAAATTATTTTGTATTTCACAGCAAAACCCTCCCAAACTAGAGAATAACTCAATTAAACATGCAAAACACATAATATAAATAATGTTCAATGCATACATTATTAAAATAACAAATATGATTTGATAAACTAGCTGCACACAGACTAGTGTTCTATGAGAGCAACAGTATACAAATGCTAACACAAAAGAAGGGTATCCTTTTCATACAGTAAGGGACAGTACCCTTTAATTAGGGGTCATTGATGGAGCTCTAAATCCATTTCCTGGATTCTCATAGTTGGAATGAGGAAGACATTTTTTAAGGACTTGGAGAGCTGTGATTTGTATGATCAGGGTTGAGCATCTGGTAGCCTTCCAGATGTTTTGGCCTAGGAATCCCATCATCCCTCACCATTAACTATGTTAAGTAGGGCTTCTGGGACTTGTGTATCAAACATCTAGAAGTGTTCCCACCTCTGGAATAAACACTACTGAGCTAGGTTAACCATCAGTCTTACTCAGGATAAGAAAACATCCTTATCTGTACAATACAGATAGTGTTCCGAATATATAAAATGTCAATGTTCATTTGTGGATGCTGGTAATTATATTTAGGTAACAATTGACCAACAATTGATATGTACCTAAAATCTTTTGGATATTCATAGTCATTGTATGAGTTAAAATTTAGATGGAAATGTCATCATTTAAATGAACTTCAAACATAAGTAAAATAAAAATAAAGTAAAAATCATTGGTTGGTGCATTAGTGAAAACCTACTGGAACTCTATTCCCCAGTGACTTAGGAAAAAAAACCTGTATTACATTACAGTCTACCCTGCCTTAGTTTTCTCTTGTTACTGCATAAAGTGGACCTCTATGCTTCCCTGGGTAGAGGTTTTTTATTGTTATTTTGCTTTTTTTTTTTTTTGTTCCTTTGTTTTTGTTTTTCACCAGTGCAATCACTGGAGTGTCATTTTGGTTAGAGTACATTGTGTTGGATGCAATTTTTAGAAGATAGCATTTCGGCTGAACCAAATACATGGACTTAAACCCAGGCCTCCTACATAATTTTTCATAAACATCTATTCTCTTTCTTTTGCTGCCTTTGTCCCATACATAAATGCACATGAACTAGGCCTGCTATGTTTTCATCATTGCAAAAATATCTTTACGCACACACCCATATCAAGGGTTCTGTTCAAAATCTTTGATCTATACATTACCTTTCAAGTTACTGAAAGATTATAAATCTAAACAAAGCATCATTCTTCCAAAACACTTTTTTATTTTAATCCTTCAAGGAATATGTCACTGAAACACCTTTGAAATTTACGAGTGAACAATAAATTTCATTCACTTGGCAAAATGAAGTGTATATCCATGCTTGGATTCTAGTCAATGACATATAGGAAAATTCATGGATTATTCAGAATTAATTCAGTTGTATCATCATCATCATCCTTTAGGCAAGATATGTACTTTCTTTGAAAGAAAAAAAAGGTTCCTTCTGCTCTCAAGGGCCTCATTTCAAAAATCAGTCAAAAAAGAAAAACAAACTACGGCAATCCCAGAATTAGTATTTCCCACACACTTCAAAAGAAATTATTCAGCTTGATGAACTTCAACATGTCTCCCTCAACATGGTTAATGCAACATTTGCTGCTGTAAACACTATAAAATAAAGCCTCATCAAACCAAAGTATGGAATGAAGAAACATGTCTTAACCCTGAGGGTTGCTGAAACACGGGCAGAGCTTGAAAGGTCCTGGAAATGGACCCACTGGCCACGCCCATCCCAGGTTCACCTGCCCGATGGTGATGCACCTGTAATGAATAAGAAGAGGCCCTACAGTTGTATGTGTCTGGACACCTTTCCTATCAACACCTGATCCATGGCTTACCATGTCTTCAGTTTGATCATCTAATCAATAAGAATTTGGAGAGTTGATGATCAATAAACATCTTCTCAAGCCACAGACCCTTTAATTCTTTTTTTACATAGCTCAGTCTGTACTGATTTTCATGCATGGTATCCAGTATTTTTTTTTCCTTATGTCAAATTAATCAAGAACAGGAAAGCAGAAAGTGGACTCCCCGATAGGAATTTCCACTAGCAAAAGTGTAGATCAATAGTATACCAGATTCATGGCACACCTGCTGCCCCCCCCCCAAAAAAAAATCCTTGGTATGGTACTGTAACTATGATTGGGAGGATTTATTGTTGTAGATTCCTGGATCCACTTACTAAATTACAAAATTAGAAGTTCCCAGGATTTCCTAGGGGAAAAGAAAGGAAAATTGGTAGAAGCAGCACAGCTTGTGCAAATACAAGCATTTTAATACTTGATGCAAAAATCTCTCACAAAGTATTCATCCAGCATGTGGTAGCTGCTAACACAAAACAGAAATTTTAAATCAAATCTGCATCCCAGTTAATATAGGATTTACATTCATTTAAAACGTGTTAAGCAAGACCTATTTAAAATGCACATGAAAGAATACCCAACAAAATCCCCAAAATGTTTCTGTCTTTTTTGCTTCAAGTGCTGCGTCCTTCAGGTTCAGTGTCGTGGTAACGACACCCTTATACCAAACTGGCATCTAGTGGGAAGTGCAACTCCAGTGAAATCTCCCACTGCTTCCGTTGACGCTTATTGTTATCTATTACAATGAAAGGGAAGATAGACATACATTCTGTGGTGGCAATGGGTGAATCACATCATCCTTGCCCAGAAAATAAACACCCTAGAATGCAGTTCCTACCACTCCTACCACACTTAGCCTGTGTCTATTTTCAGTTGATGACACACTCCATCAGCAGAGAAAAGGTTCCTTAGCCTAGACCAACATTCTCCAGCTTTCTACTGTCCAGATGTTTTGGACTACAATGCCCAGAATTCCTGACCATTGGCCATGCTGGCTGGTCTGGTTGGAGTTGAAAAGCAAAGCCTTTGGAAGGTATCCGGTCATGAAAAGCTCCCCTAAGCTATAACAAATCTGTGTTCTGCAGGGCCTCTTTCATTCTTGGGTAAAATATGAATTATACAACCTACTTCCTTTACAAAAGCAGAGTTCTCTTTTTCTGCATTCTATGCCAGTAATTTCAACATGGTATTTCATAACCATGACCTAAAGTTCGGGTGCAATTTGCTAATACTTTTTTAAAAAGATAAATGCATTTCTGCTTGTATTAATCATGCGTGCTGCTGAAAGTCTGTTTCAGAACTCGGAAACTCCTAAATTAACTGAAATTTCATTGAATTAAACAAGTCCACTAAGGCTAGATCCAGTCCGACAAAGTTTACTTTCTGTTATTTCAAAAATGGTCAGGCTTAATTAGCTTGTGGCGGCTACTGTAGAGTCAGGGACTGACATAGGAAGATGGACCCAAGAGTCAGCAACCAGAGGATTTCATCACAAAAAGATTTCAGCTACAGTGCTTTGAGCAAAAGAAAGTGGGCTCTAGATAGAATGCACACCTCTATTCCTCTCAGTGGGAACATGCCCCAGTCGATCAAGGATGGGCATCTTGTTGGACTGTAACTCCAGTCATTCTTCATTATTAGCTATGCTGTGTGGGGTGATGGAAATGACAGCCCAGCCACATCTGGAAAGCCACAACTTGTCCGCCCTTGCAGTCAATGGTGTGCCTGGTCATTAAGGCAGAACCACAGTGCAGCTGTGAAAGCTCTTTTGGTGGTGTCGGAGTTCCGCAATGCTCACGCATGGAAGTCCTGCCAAAGCGTCCCTCTCTGGCCCGTTCCCTAGCGCAGGCGGACTCCACCAAATACCAGCACCAGCCACGTGCTCTTCACAACTTACTTTCCTGTTTTTGAAATCAAGGACAAAGACATCCTACTGCTTGAAGAACCTCACTCTGGGTGCCTTCTTTGTTTTCAAATTAGTGCCATCACACTCAGTAATCCCCTACCAGAAAACTGCTGCCTGGACTTACCATAATAACACACTACAACTTACAAATAACAGCATCATAAGGTGTCATTTTGCCCAGTTCTCTTCTCTTTCCTTTAGGGTTGTGGTTGGAAGGAACAGGATGAGCCCACACACACAAAATGAGCAACAGTGTCTTCACCTCACATTCTTTCTTTTCTTGGAAAAGAGAGTCATTCCTTGAAGAGTCTGAGAGAGTTTTCTACCAGAAATGTTGAAGGGAGAAGGTTAGCATTTATAACAAAACAATGCCAAGAGAACATCACAAATGAATTGTGCTTCAGGGCCTGTTTCAAGGCAATAATTCAAATAGCTGTATCAGAAAAGAAAGCACAAAGTATTTCTGTGGAAGCTGACTGGTGCTTCCACTAGAGAGGAGACAATAACCCGGCAGCACACTTCCTTGTCCTCATTAGGAATTTATACACCGACTTTAGTGTAAAGCTTGGCAGGTGTCACCAGACCTGACTATTCCCTTTGACTGATGGGCAATCAAAAATGGAGCAAACACAGACATCTGGGAAGTCCATCCAACAGATTCAGTACAAATGTGGGAACCACATCCAGTTTATGGAGAGCCAGGTCACACATTCATGGTCCAGCCTAAAGGTTTGCTAACCACTGAACCTGTTTCTATGGATGTCTGTGTTCGGTGTTAGCACCAAGACTCTTCATGTCCTCTCCGATAGAGGAGGTGCCCGAGTCACGCCACTGCATGTCTCATCTTTAATTTATGACTAAAGAAAACCCCTCGCTGTCAGCACACCAATGTATTTACCAATCTTGCCGCTTACACACATATGGCACAAGACAGATGGACCCTTTCCTCCTGGGTTTTGAGCAAAGGGGTTGTCTCATCAGAGACGAGATTAAAAGAAGCCTCAAATCTTTAAACAGGCTCTCGCCGCACTTGCAGTAGGCGACTCAGCAATTCACAGAAGCCAGGATTATCCAAAAGAGATATAGTGCATTCAAGAGATGCACGTGGGGGAGGTTAGCATCTACTTTAGCCACATTTGGACTGGGAGAGACAAGAAATATGCAATACGCATCAGCAGTATGAATGAGAACTTTGTACATAATAAACTATTGACTTTCAGGAGCAGCGAAGCACACGTTTACTTTGTCCATCCCCATTTGTGTTCCTGCGGAATCCTTTGCGTGCTTAGACAGAAAATGGTCCTTTGAGTCCCAGACTGGCTAGTTGGAGAATGCCGGGAGGTTTCAGGGGTTTTTCTCTCTCGGACATGCATAGGAATGCACCCAAATGGCATATGTGGAAAAGATCTAGTTTGCTACTGTGAGGTGGTCCTGAGCTCCAGCTTTTCATAATCTGGTGCCCTCCAGGCATCCTGTAGCATCCTGCCAGCATGGAGAGCACCAGCTTGGGAAAGCTGGAACAACGCTGCAGCTGCTTCTGTTTCCCAAAGACATCCAAAAGCTGCCCTTTATCATTTGGTGATGTGCTGAGAATCCTTTTTTGCTCTTGTGCACACGGCTTCAGATTCTCATATCACTCTTTTGAGTAGCTCGAAAGGCTTCGGCGAATGGGACGGCATAGAAATTTTCTAAATAAAAAATAAATCTCAGGGAAGAGGACCCATATTAGCTGTAGAACAAATTCCTTTAAATACATGCAGATGGAGACCAAATGTCAGAGCACCATACTTGCTGCATGGTTTAAAGTACCACTCTCCTATAATACAGCCAATTTGATTCATGCTGAGATGAAACCGAGTGGCTTAGAGCCAGAGTTCTCTTGTGCAAGGCAACCCTGCCGAATTCTCCCAGTTTCCTCATTCTGCTGTACTCCCTCCCACTGCACCATCACCTGCCATTCCAAGAGGTCCCTCAATCCCCAGAAGAGGCTGTACAGATCTGTACTGGTGAGGCAAGAAACCAGGAACCATACCACATGCAGAATCCCACTTGTCCATCTTTCACTCAAACGGTAAGTTCTGAATTAGTGACCTGTTACGTTCAGCTTCACCAGTGCATGGCGCATCAGAAGCCCTTGCAGGGCTTTCTAGCACTGGGAAAACCGATACGTCATTCAGCAAGCAGGAAAAGCCTTCTGCCATAGGCAAGAGTGCAAGAAAAGCATGCTCAGCCCGTGAGGTTTCATGTGAAGACTGGAGAGTTACAAGAATGCAGGGGTCCCTATTTTCAGCTGCGAAATGACGGAGGGTATGAAAAATCCCCCCCTGAAACTGAATACATACTAGGCAGCTTACGTAGCTTTAAGGATAAAGCTAACTTCATCCTGTGGCACCCAGTAACATGTCAGGGGTCAAACTGAAACACACAAACACACACACCTTTTTATTTTTAGGGCACAACCTATGCATGTTTAGGCAGACAAAAGGCCTAGAACCCCCAGCATGGCAAGCTGGGAAACACTGCAATTTGTACAACTATTTTCTGTCTAAATATACGTACATAGGATTGCATTCTTATGCTGTGTGTTTGCTACAGACGGTACCCTAGGCTGACAAGAAAAATTAGGGGCCCTTTTGACATTCTTTTGACATTATGTTTTGATTACCTCCCTTTTGGCATCATTCCCCGGCCACTCCGGTAATGTCAGAAAGTTCCAGGTTACAAAATAAATGGCTTCTTTTACTCCTTCACTGTCAGCAGCAGAATAGACTCCCCTCACATGGCCTGGAGCAGTCTGGATGATGAATTCTAGGCCCGGCCTTAGTCTACTAGAACCTGCTCCAGCACCCACCATGGCTGAACCACCATGATGTGGAAAGGAGGGGTCCATCAGGTCTAGGTCTCTGCCACCCCAACTGCAACTATGATGAGCAAAAAGTGGCCATCAAGTTCAAGAATTCCAGTTTCCTTTGCTGGAGGAAACCAGGTCAGTATTTCAAACCTATTACCACCAGCCTGGTACAATAGGTTACTGAGACCTCTTTTGAGAATATATGATACAGTGAAAATAGAAACTTACTCTCATACTGCACATTTGAAGGTGATTTAAATCTTGGATTCCATGTGCAAAACTCTCATCTCATCCCCTCCCTCCAGGTCATGTTTTAGATTATAAGCTTCTCAGGGCAGAGAAACCTATTATCTGTAAAGTGCTATGTGTGTGTGCACACACACATCATTGTGACACTTGTCCTGAATACAAGGCTAATTAATTTCCTCGTGTCATTTGCTGATGTATCAAATGATCCTTATTTATTCTTTCCTTCTGTATAATTTATTTGGTTAAGCCAAGTTTGAGCACTGATATTTTAATTCATGGACTCCAATTCAACCATAGCATTGTAGCAAAATTTAGGTTTCGGCTCCCACCTTTCTGCAGCCTTTTCATAAAGTATGCTATTTCATAAGTGATAAAAAGCTAACTAGAACCCTTGTTTGTGTGGTTGAACACACTCTAATCTTGCTTAGAAGACTTAAAGTCTGATAGTCCCCTAATAGGATTAGATGGACAAGAAACCAAAAACATAGGATGTTTACCATTATTAGCACCTAGAAAGCAGTGACGCAACCCCCAACCATTCACAAAAGAAGCAACACTACTGAAGTAACCTTGTTCTTATTTCCATATTTCAAAAATGAGACCTAGTGGTCCAGCTTCTGCTTTTAGACATTCTTGCCGAGCTTTTCATTCTCTTGCCAGGTTTGGGGCTGGTGACTTAGATGCTAGCAGGTAGTCCAGGGGGGAAGCCTGGTCTACAATCAGTCCAGTCTGCACTTGGCCAGCTGTGCTTTCACTGAATAGCCAGAACAGAGGTCAGCTGCACTATAGGGCCAGATAGGACCACATCATGTCACATGATCCGCAGTGAGCCGGCAGCTGCAGTATAATCTTCCACCCATCTACAATGGGGCCATTGGAAGCAGTAGAAATCAGTGCAGAAGTCCCTTTAACTTATGTGACGCTAGGATGGTACAAGGACAAAGATGCCACGCCTCCAGCTTGATTTCCCATTGCCATATGCATTTGATGAGCATTCACTCCCTATCAATAAAATGCAATTAACTATGACCTGGATCAAAGGGTCATTGTAAGAGTAAAGGAGAAACCAATTTAGAGGTTACAGATGGAAAAGGGAAAGAACAGAATTAAGTTTTGCAGTGCTCCTGTGTTTCCAGCTTCAGCTGTAAAATATGGAGATTAACATTCCCAGATGACTTCTGAAGTCACTCATAGTCTTGCTTCCCACTGTTCATAACAGCTGAACTACCCCTGGAAGACAATTTGCATACTATAAAGAATGACTGGGGGCTGAGAAGGAAAGGGAATCACAATGCAGACACATGTGTATTTGCCGTATGTTATAAATGCGCTGACGAACTAAGCACAAGTGTAAGTATTTAACCATTTTAAGCTAAGCTAAGCTAGCAATGGTTTAACTGGGAAAGGAGATCATTAAGTTGGCTTCAGGATACTAATACTAAACCCTTCCCCAATTTGTGAGGAAGCTCTGATCCATATTTCCTATGCAAATCACAGGTTTCAAGGAAACTGTACAAGGGCTGAAATTTCAAATTTAGCTGGGGAAAGAAAATGGATGCTAATCATTCTGCTCAAGAAGACTTGCCTAGTTTGCCTTACTCTTCATTTCACTTTCAGTAAAACAGTTCTTCTACTGAGGGAATTTGGCATTTTAGACAGGTAATCTGGAATCACAGGAGACAGCATCTTTCTATTATTTTTCTTTTAGTTGATCTGAGCTGGTTTTTCTTGCTGATGCTTAGACCTTATTAGTGTTTTTGTAAAGGATACTGTTGATCACTTTGAGAATTTATCTGAGAAGTGGTCTAGAAAAAAAGAACAATTTCTAGAAGAAAAGCACCATAAATCAGTTATATATTCGAGTTTCAAAACTGTCAGTTTACAATGGAGGATGCTGAGCTCTTAGCTCAACAGACGTAATTTTTCTAAGCAATAGAATTGCGGAATTTATCATGGTGGGGCTTTTTTTGCAATTTGCTTTAACTGGAGGGGTGCTCTTGTGAGCCTTTAATTATTTGTC
Source organism: Varanus komodoensis (assembly GCF_004798865.1). NCBI lineage: Eukaryota > Metazoa > Chordata > Lepidosauria > Squamata > Varanidae > Varanus > Varanus komodoensis. Next base: position 23,345,537 of record NW_025335798.1, read on the forward strand.
TTAGATGTTGGGGATTAAGAAAAAATAATGAACAAGTTTGTTCTGCTATTGTTGAAATTAGTTTAGCTTGTATGCATAGGCCATGCTCTCTCCTTTGGGCATAGAGACAAGAGTGCAGAACAGGCAAGGACAGATGACTCTTTCTCCCCAGAGAACCACCTCAGAGCGGGATGCTCTTTTACAATTCCCCCAAATTGCTCCCCACTTGTATTATAAATAGTGCGTGAACAAAACTGGCTGAGGTGTGCCACCCTGCTTACTAGGAAACAGTTTGCCAGCCAAGACTTTTGTCAGACTTTCAAAATATCCTATATTATCTTGGCTATGTCCTACTGTGACCTGCCTCCAGCCTTTGGAATGATATGGGCTGGATCTCAAATTGGCTCCTTGTCAAATGGTCAGCTTCTGACTACATGGCAATATTTGTCCCTCTCATTCCAACTGCAATCCAGTCAGACCCCTTCAGGGCACGGTAGAGAGAGACACAAGCAACATCCCATTTTGATGACTGCCTCCCACTGCATGAGCTGCCTCTTCCACAGCCCATGGCCTGGAAGGCCCTCGTTGGCTCCCTGGAGCGCAGCTGCCGACTCGTGCGCTACAGAGGCAGGCACCGCTGAGGGGTGAAGTGCAGCTTCGCATTAGGCAAGTGTCTGTGCCCTTGGGTGGCCATCCCTTCTCTGCAAATGTGAGACTTTTAGCTGCAAACATCTGCAGTGACACTTTCCCTCAACTGGCAGATGTTTCAGCAGAGCAGATGGCGGTGGCAGTGCAAGGGGTCCAACTGCACTGCCTTGTCAAAGGAGGAATCCCATCCCAGAGGAGGATCTGCTCAGGGAACAGCCTGAAGCTTTGTGGAAGACTCCTGCCAGCCCAGCAGTTTATAATCAATGCCATTATATGATTCCAGAAGCAGTGAGGCCTTTTGCAGCAAAATACTTATCTGCATGCCTTAATGACTTTGCAGCAAATAAATTCTGGAGGCAGGGAAAGGTAGGCACCGATTTCTCCCAGCTTGCTTGGAGTTGGGCAAGTACTTATTGCAGACAAGAAACTCAAAGGCATGCGAAGAAACCTTCTGCAGGTTCTTTTCTTTTCAAGCATATAGAACTTAGAAGGTTTAAGTGCATAGTTCCATCTATCAGCTGAAGGCACTAGACAGCTATTTCAAACATACAATAAGAGTATTTATCTTTTTCAAGAGGAGGAGGTTAATTAGATAGGAATGTGAGATTTAAAGAAACTAATTCAGATCTTATTACTATCAAATGTCAACCTGCAACACACCATACCTGTGTGCTTATTTCAAAGGAAGCAGGATTGATAACATGATTTATATGTGTGAGAGGGAGAGAAACAGGCAGAAATGAAGTGCCGCAGTCCTCTACTTTGTGGTATACAGAGTTATCCACAATGAAATCAATGAGTCTTGAGGAAATGTCTTTGAAATCTGGGAGTAAATTTCACTGAGCTCAGTGGAACAGTTATAAAATCCACCTCTCTGCATCCTGAAAAAATCAGGGTTAAAGTTACTGCTGCTGTTGGGGGAGCTGTGAACACACCATCTTTTCCCTTCAACTTCCCCAGGCCCTCATTTCAGAATCTGTGTGTGTCTGAGAGAAAGAGGTGGGTGTGCACAAATGAATGAAGTAACTTGTGAAGATTTCATGTCAACCATTAACCCAGTAGGTGATGTTTTCTAGTCACTGTTATCCCAAGCACTTCACTAATATGAAGGGAAGCAAATGTGGAGTAACGATCAGTCTGTTTGAATAGACCGAGTAAAACCCAGGTTCAAAACACCACTCAGTCATGGCATTTACTGAGCACTTTGTGCCAGTCAGCATTTCTTAAGCTAATCTAGCTTACATGGTGGTTGTGGGGATGAATTTTGGGAAAGAACTATGTATTCATGCCAGTGTAAGCTCTTTGAAGGAAAGAAGGGATATATATGGAATAAATAATAAAGATATTGGCCCACTTCACAAGCTCATTCACTATGTAAATCACATGCAATTATTATCTATCATCATCATCATCATCATCATCATCCTCTTCATTTCAAAATATTTTATCCCAGTTTGTCTTTCACTTAGAAAGCTCTACCCCCAATTTTAGAAGTCATGGGTATCCGTGTAAAAAGTTTATTAATTTGGAGGACTTGTTAAATGGAATTTAATTCATTTATTTTTCTAAAATTAGAAGGTTAAAATACATCAACATTTGCCATGAGGATTTGTATCTCTGGAACAGGCTAAGATCTTTAAAAGATACAGGATGCTTCTAGATGCGAGAAAGGATGCTGAGGCCACGAAAGCCTATCGCATTTACAGAGTTTTAGGGCAGGGGGAGATGTTACTGTCTTCCACTCATAGCCACCCTATGCTTTTCCACTGCACTGCTGCTTCTGTCATTTTTGGTACTGCAGAAACCTGTGAAGGAAAAAAAAGGTAGGACTATTGTGCAAGGACTTCTGATGGGTAACACTAAGATCCTTCCAACCAACATATGTTTCTAGATAACACCAGAAATTGGCTAACCAGGTGACCATTGGCTAAAAAGTGGGTTTCACCATCATTTCCATTTTTGTTCAAAAGCAAAGATTGTACAGAACCTGACCGCAACTCAATTCATCTGCACAACTTGATTTTCAGCCAAGTTTTTTCCACACTAAGTATAATATGTCCTCCTTCATTTGTCATTCATTCATTTCTTGGGTCCTTCTCAGTTACAGAAATCTGATGCTTTTGAACTCTGTTGCTAGGTGAACATACATCCTATTCCTCTTGCAATGCGCTCTCTCTCCGAAAAGACATTATGGGATGGCAGTGGACCAGCCAAATATAATCTGAAGCTGCAATCTTATATCTATTTATCTGGGAGGGAATTGGACCTACTAGAGGATACCTAATCAGATTGATGTAAACTATAGAATCTCATGGTCTGACCGGGTGAAACTAGATGTGGATTCTAATGTGCATCGATTGCTGAAACCTGAAGATCCATTTTGAACTGTTGTTGTCCACAGTGCCCGGTGCTACTTCCTCCATGCCCTGCTCCCAGCATGCTGAGCATTTCCCCACTGCCACCAGAGCAATAAAACAGTAAAGCAGAGAGGGATGCACATAGGACCCAAGATGAAATGTGGGACCCACATCTGCAAGATGTAGTGATGGCCACCATTTTGGATGGCTTTCGAAGGAGATTTAAACGCATGGAGAAGTCTATCTGTGGTTACTAGTCCTGTTGGCTAGATGCTATCTTCAGAGGCAGCATGCCCATATATGCTAGCTGCTGGAAATTTGGGGAGGAGGCTGCTGTTGTCCCTGTGTCCTGCTTGTGGGATCCTGTGGGCAAGCTGGGTGGCCACTGTGTGAACAGAATGCCAGACTAGAAGGGCCCTTGGGCTGAACCAGCTTGGCTCTTCTTTTGTGCTTAATGCAAAAGTCAGCAAAATGCCCCCTCTAATGCACAGCGTCTAGCCAGCTCTGTTCTTTCCCCCCTTCACTCAAAAGTAAGTGTGGGGGCCTGATCCAGACAGGGACTCCAGCACGAGAAATGGGGGTCTCAAATCTATGCGAAGTCCTGATCCAGATCAGGATAGGAGCCACACCTGCCACACATTTTAGCTTCTAGAAATAGTCTCAATGGAAGCATATAAATGCTTCAGTGTAACAGGCTTGCAGAGAAAGCAAATACCCAGTTCAGAGTCCCTACTAGCTTCAAGAACCTTTCTTAGTAAATGGCTTGTCATAGGTTATGAATGTTTATATTTTCAATAGTACTGAGATCCATCCTGGACTCTGCCAACTGAGTGACAAAATGCTACTGAATCAGGGCCAAGATTGCACTGGCTTTTTAAAAAATTAGCATCCTATTGCTACTTTCCTTCCAGCCTACAGCAGAAGGCAAGGGACTGTGCTGGTCCTCATGTCTGAACACTGTTTTGTTGGAAGCTTGTTTGTCTGCTCTATGAGACAAAGTTTTCGAAACAAGAACAAGAGATCTGTTGTCTTAATTGTATGTCCGGGAGACAGGCTGCATAGATAATGCTCCAGACACGGCCTCGTGAGGGGAAAACTGTGTTTGCTCTTTAATCCCAGTTTTATGTGGTTTAGGTTAACACCATTTGTAGAGCTGTTCTGGCAGTCCCACCCTAGCAGCCGCACCGCACCGTTAGGATGGGGCCTAAGAGGATTTATCCTTAATAGCTTTACCCCAAAGGCATCAGGCTTCCGCACTGGAAAAAGCCTCCTAATGGTGTCTGCTGTACACAAGCATTTAACGTGATAAAAGGGGCCAGCAGCCGAAACTGTACCAGGCTTCTCTGATTGTTTATGTCAGCAACAGGGATGCTGCTGCTGCCGCTGAGGCTATTCCTAACAGACATGCTAAAAACAGTTTAATTTCCACATCTTTCACAGTGAGTAATACTTCTCACCACACTGAGTGCCAGACGGCTGTGCAGAAACAGGTAATAATGATTCCTTTTGAGCATCCTAATTTTCACACTAAATATCAGCCCCCAGTGTTTGTTTTGCATCCGACTGCCTGGCAACTTAAAGATGCTGTCAGTGTTTTCCAGAGCAACCTGCTCTAACCTGGTGCCCTCCATAGGTATTGGACTGCACCCCCATGATCCCCAGTGGGCTGCGCTGTCTGGGGATGCTGGGGGTTGTAGTACAACATGTCTAGAGGGTCCTGGGTTGAGGAAGGCTGTTCCAGAGGGTCATGGTCAGAGAAGTCATCCCATTACTTTGAATGGCAGGGTTCTTTTGGAGGTGTTCAAAATGTGTGCACGTCTTGTGTGCAGAGGTTTAGTAAAGGTGAAAAGGATGGGGGTAGAGAGAGCATACTAGAGGCTTTAAGTATGGATGAGGGTGGAAAGAGCAGGATTCCAACTGGATTTACATTGGAAGTGCACCAAGCAATTTCCCTATTTTGCACATTGCTTAGTTTTAATGCCCTGGCTGCCAACCTGGGCAAAGTGACCTGAGTTTAAAGGAGGTGCCTCCAGATACTCCACGCTGGACCAGTCCCGGTAGAGAGTTTCTAGGGAAGATGCTGATCCAGTTCAGACAAACGTGTTAGACTTCATAAACCATGATACTGTCACCTGAGCATATTTTCCTAATTTTTAAACTGGCATTAAGCTAGAGTTTCCCAGTCTGGATATAAAGGGCTTAATGCAAGTCAGGAACTTGGTCTTAAAACTGGTGCCCAACAGGAAGGCAGAGTGATGAAAATGTGCTCACCCTGGTTCTTATGCTCAGCTCCATATACCAAGGTTTAAGAAGCTTAGAATTAAGCCAGGGCATGCTTAAAAACTTTGTAATGGCCTAGTGACAGATTTTACTTTCCTGGGCTCCAAGAAATTAAAAGACACTTGCTCCTGGGGAGGAAAGCTATGGCAAATCTAGACAGCATATTAAAAAGCAGAGATATCACCCTGCCGACAAAAGTGCATATAGTCAAGGCTATGGTTTTCCCAGTTGCAATGTATGGCTGTGAAAGCTGGACCATAAGGAAGGCTGAGCGCCAGAGGATTGAGGCCTTTGAATTGTGGTGCTGGAGGAGACTCCTGCGAGTCCCTTGCACTGCAAGGAGATCAAACCAGTCAATCCTAGAGGAGATCAACCCTGACTGCTCTTTAGAAGGCCAGATACTGAAGGTGAAACTCAAATACTTTGGCCACCTAATGAGAAGGAAAGACTCCCTGGAAAAGACCCTAATGCTGGGAACAATTGAAGTCAAAAGAAGAAGGGGACAGCAGAGAATGAGGTGGCTAGATGGAGTCACTGAAGCAGTTGGTGTGAGCTTAAGTGGACTCCGGGGGATGGTGGAGGACAGGAAGGCCTGGAGGAACGTTGTCCATGGGGTCACAATGGGTCTGATGTGACTTCACAACTAACAACAACTCATTCAGTTCTCTATTGTCTTCTCATAGCCCTTGTATTTATTGCTTTTCGATACCCCATGTGCAAAAATTCTGCAAAAAGAGAATGCCTGCACTTTCTGCTTTGCTCTGTTAACTGCCCCACCCCCAAACTATTTGTTTGTTTAAATTAGAGAGCAATTCTATGTAATTGCAACTTGATAGACAGAAGGTTCTGATATCCAGAAAAAAACCCAAGCAAGGCAGGAGGAGGATGGAAAATTTGTAATCTCCCATTCCTCCATTTAAGTACTATAGTCCTTGTAGCTGACTTAGCAGGCAGTGGGCAGGAATGGCTATGGTGAGAGTCCTTGTTCTAGTGACTGCTGACCTCTTCTCCTCCCTCTTCATCTACCAGAATGCCCCCTTTTCGCCCTGACCAAATTCCTCTGAGGAATTGCTCTTGCATTCTCAGAAGGAGGAAGCAAAAAATCACAGAAAGAAAGGAAGTAAAAGCCAGATGTAGTCAGACATGTACCCTGGACTTCAAGGAAGCCGGTTTTTACAAACTCAGAGCAATAATGAGTAAAGTACCCTGAAAAGTGACTCTAATGAGGAAAAGAGTCCACACTGAGTGGGAATCTTTTTAAAAAGGAAATTCTAAACTCCCAGTTACAAACAATTCCAACAAGAAAAAAGAGTAGAAGGCAACAGAAGGAGTCAATGTGGCTTCACAAAAAGTTTAGATCTGAATACAAAAAAGCACATGTTTAGAAAGTGGAAAGAAGGCCAGGCTACAAAGGAAGAATACGGGCAGGTGGCATGGGATTGCAGGGATGGCATCAGGAAGACTAAAGCTAGGAGTACATTGAGGCTTGTGAGGGATGCTTTAGCAAACAACAGCAACTTCTTCAGATATGTCCAAAGTAAAAGACAGAGGAAAGAAATGAGGGCTCAACTATACAATGTGGGTGGCAAAATGATAACAGGTGACAAAGAAAAGGCAGAAGTGCTCAATCTATTCCCTTGCTGATGAAGGGAGTGTACAAGCTAAAGGAGCAGGACAACAGTTCAAGACTGATAAGTCAAGAATCAGTTGACCATTTGGGTTGAATGAGTTCAAATCTCCAGAGCCTGATGAACTCCATCCTGGAGTCATAAAGGAACTGGCAAAAGAACTAAGAACCACTGACTATTAACTTTGAGAAATAATGTAGGACAGGGGAAGTGCAAGATGACTGGGGTAGGGTTAATGTTGTCCCTATCTTCAAGAAAGGAAAAAGAGCAACCATCCTGAAACTACAGACCAGACAGTCTGACATCAAATCCGGGGGAAATTCTGGAGTAAATTATAAAGCAGTCATTTTGCAAATACCTTGTAAACAATGCAGTGTTTTCTAGAAGCCAGCATGGATTTCTCAAGAATAAATCCTGCCAGATTAAACAGATTTCATTTTTTGGTTGGGTAACCTCCCTGATGGACTGTGGGAATGCTGTGGACATAATCTATCTTGACTTCAGCAAAGTTTTTGGCAAGGTGCCCCATGATATCCTGGTTAGCAAACTACCTAAAGTAGGCTTGATGGAACAACAATCAGGTGGATCTGCAGGTGGCAACAGAACTGGACTCAAAGTGTGCTCATCAGTGGCACCTTCTCAAACGGGAGAGAGGTAACAAGTGAGGTACCGTAGGGTTCAGTCCTGAGCCCAGGGCTCTTCAACATTTATATTAATGATTTGCAAGAGGAAGTGCAGAGAATGATGACCAAATCTGCAGATGACACAAAACTGGGTGGGATAGCTAATACCCTGGAAGACAGAAAGAAGACTCAAAATGATCTTGATAGGTTGGCGTGCTGGGCTGAAAACAGCAGAATGAATAGGGACAAATGCCAAGTTCTGCACCTAGGAAAATGAAACCAGATGATCATTACAAGATGAGTATACTTGGCTCCGCAATACCGCAGGCGAGAAAGATCATGGAATTGTTGCAGATCACGAGCTGAATACAAGACAACAATGTGATGTGGCTGCAACAAGGGACAAACACTGTTCTAGGCTGCTTTAATAGAAGTCTCACCTCCCCATCCTGTGAAGTACTAGTTTCCCTTTACTCAGCACTGGCTAGTACTCCAGATACTCCAGATGAGGCCTATGTCCAGTTCTGGGCACCACAGTTCAAAAAAGAGGAAGACCAGAAAAGAAGACTGAGAGGAGATATAATAGCACTCTACAAGCACTTGAAAGGCTACAAAGAAGGAGGACAGGATCTCTTTTTGATCATCCCAGGTGTAGGACATGAAATAATGGGCTGAACTTACAGCAAGTCAGATTCTGGCTAGATATCAGGAAAAGTTTCCTGACTGTTAGAGCAATATGACATTGGAACCAATTACCTAGGGAAGTTGAGGGCTCGCCCACACTAGAGGCATTCAAGATGCAACTGAGCAGCCACCTGAGAGGGATGGTTTAACTTGGTATCTTGCACTGAGCAGGGGGTTGGACCCCGTGGCCTTCGTAGCCCCTTCCAACTCTACTATTCTATGATTCTAGAAAAAATATTTTCCAGGTGGTAATCAAAAAGCTACAAGTTGTGTCTACAGCCTCAGGGGTAGTGAGATTCTATACCTTTCTATGGCTCCTCAGAGACTATCTGAGAAGCCAAAGGACTGCTCTGTGAGCATTTTTTAAAGTTCCTTGTATATTTAATCCAGTCAGTTTGGCTGGGGTAATGTACAATATATTCATAGATTAATTAATGTATGCAGATGAGGGCACTATACTTTCACAGTTCAAATCCCAGCGTTTATACCTTTTCTTCATCCATTAAAGAGCATGAACTGAGAACCAACATGCATAGGAGGATGAATTGCTGTCATGAAATGAAAGGCCTCATGGAATTTTCTGGACGTTATTAACTGAACCACCTGTTTCTATCACCCCTCCCCTTGCCAGTACATGGGGGTACTGTGTACCAGGAAGACCCAATCCCCAAGCCAGGAAGACCAATTCCCACAACTCATGTCAATAACAGTGGGTTTTCCCAGGCTATCTGAGCCTTCAGCAGCTGTGAACAGATGCCAGCCTCTCACACCATCCCTGGCTGGTAAATGGCCACCACTGCATAGCTCAGCATCCGTGAGTCAACCTGCAAGGTCCGGTTATACCTGCTTATATCTTATAAGTTAGAGCACCTTAAGACACCTTGCTGTCCTAGTCCAGTAGGTCATGTTATTTTTGATACCTGGGACAGAAAATTTTACAGAGGCCTGTCCTCCTCTCTGGTAATAGAAAAACAACAATAACAAACTAAATAATTACCCATTTTAGTCCTTTCAAGACATGCAGCTGCTTGATGCAGATACCTGATTCTGCCTATTGGCAGAACCGTCCCTGTGATGAAATCTAGATCTATTCACACTTTCAAGATACGAATTTTGTCTTTTGGTGGGAGAGTGTAATCACTTCCAAAATGTGTTGGGAAGGCAAGGGTACCTATCTTCAGAACGCTGCATCTATTTGTATGCATGTCCCCTTCAGAAAGAGAAATAAGAAATGTACACATTTATGCACAACAGTGGCACACTGATAAGGCCAGGGGAGAATCAGGTACCCCAGCATCCCCTGCCAACAAAGAACAACAAGATAGATGAAACATCCACAGAGCTGTAGGAGTGAAAAAGACTGGGAAGCAAATGAGTATCAGATGAAAAGTATGGCACTTGGCGGAAAAACCTGCCAGGACTTCAACCTGAGGTTCCAGTGAGTCTAGACTTCTGTCTAGGAAATATAACCTGATGCTGAGAAGACCAGGGGTGCAATCCTATGCAAGCTTAGAGAGGAAAAAGGCCTACCACTCCGAGCATGCTCCAGTTGGCATAGTGTAACTGGCTGGGGAATGCTGGGAGCTGTGGGGCATTTTTTCAGCCTAAACCTGAATAGGATTGTGTGCTAAGCCTTCCCCAATTTAAAACCCACAACCTTATTCCTTTGGAATGTACTTTCAGATAAATGGAATAGTCAACCAAGCCAGACAAGCATATTTGCTGGGCTCTTCTCTCTAAAATAATCAGCAGTCAAATAGCTCCACTGACATTTAGATTGCTATAATTTGGCCATAGACAGAGTGGTGGAGCAGGTTTGTGAGGGGAGGGGGGAGCTCATTGTACAGAATGGCTCATGCTAGACAGCACTGTTATTTCTGCTGGTATGCAGGAACAATGGGAATGTAGGTCATTAATTTTTGTACAAAGCTATCTTCACAACCAGGAGGAAAGGATATTTTTTTTATTCAATGGACATTCATATGTATAAAATGTGAAAGCAAGAGGGGTTATGGAATCTATCCATGAAAGGTTCAGTTTCCAAGAAATAATAATTGATGAAAACAATTCCAGGCAAATAGAGCTTCAGAGGAAACCCGCATACTTCCAAACCTACCTTGCCCTTGATGATATGGACAGAGGGGTTAAAGTCACAAAAGAGGTTCCCCAAACCAGCTATCACATTTATGCTGCATACAAGTGAGCCCTGAAACAAAAAGTGGCAACACAGAGTGTTCCTTTTTCCAGGATGCTCTTTCCCAACAAGCAGAGAGCAGTCTATGGTCACTAAGCCCATCCTATTCTCATTTTTCTCTTTCAGGTCCCCACCCTTTAGGCTTGGATTTGCCTGTCTGTTTTGTATGAAACCAGGAATCCGTGATGAGTCCCTTTTGCTTACGTAAGGACCAACACGTGGGAAACTGATATCACTCTTAGTATGATACGTTGTGGTCACTCCCAGAATTTTTGACCATTGACCATGCTGGCTGGGGCTGACAGATGTTGAAGTCTGAAACATCTGGAGGGAACCAGGTTGGGAAAAGTTGAAGTAAGTGGCTAGATTCACCTATCATGACAAGCAAGCCTATGTAGTTTGCATGGAACACTTTTATTGCCTGGATGTGCCTGACAGATGATCAAGTGATTTCTACATTAACATGGTTTCCAACCTCTTTACTCAGTCCTCCCATTGTTGGCACGTGGCATCAGACACTGAACCCGAAATCCAGTCCTACGCTGGGTGGCCGGAGCAGCTTCTGCAGCAGTGGCCCCCTTTTCCAGGGGGCTCTGTGGTAGCCACATTCCAGGTCCATGGAAGCCATGATGTCAGTTTTGAATGATCAGAGAAACCAAACATACCATGCTACCATACCACAACAGTGTTCAGGCAACACAACAGATCATCTAGTACAAGAAAACCCTGCAGTTTGTCATGCTGTGTTAACCCACCCAAAAACTAAAGGCAGCTGTGGATTTCCAGTACTGGCAAATAAGTGGACTAGATTACCTTTGAGACCTCTTCCAGCTTCATAATTCTAAGTTCACCCAGTTCTGTGCTCATATGCAAACCCCTTGCCCAAATCATATGCCCAATGTGTGACCATACATAAGCCTGGGGAAGAAATATTATGGGTGTCCCTTGATTTTCTTCATATGATGCACAGTTCTTGCATGAGCTGCATGTGTAAAGTGTTCCACATACTGCAAGGAATCTCTGAAGCATCAGGCCAAGGCTGTGATCAAGAACAGACTTTGTTGGAGAGAGGAAGTTCTATGGACATCAACTGGATTCACCCTTTGAGACACTAATTAGAGTTTCCCATCCAGTTCAACAAGGTTGTCCTTAATCCCTCATCCATTCTGAACAGAAGGTGCTCAGGAGCATCTTCTGAACTATAAAAATAGGCTTGATCTTGATTGTCCTACAGAGTTGAAATTTTCTTCACTTATCATAGGAATAGTCATGACCTTTAATCATAAAAGAAATTTAACAAAAATAGGATAGCTGCTGCCTTGAAATATTTTACTGCTGCTTGTTATTTGACTGTTGGGGAGTGGGGAACTGTCAGATTAATACGTCTATAAAGCTAAAGCCAAAGGTGATGGTGTGATCTGAGGTCCAAGTCCAGAAAGGAAAGGGAGTGTTGCCATCCTGCAATGTATTGTGCTTGAGAGAAAGGCAAACCTTTATGACAGGTCTTCCTGCTTGGATATAGGATGTGCAGTCAGGGGAAGAAGCTGGCAGGCCACTTGGGGCCTCCCTTTGAGCCGTATCTTGCCTACAGGGCAGACATTCCCCATGCCTGCTGTGGGAGGAAGAAAGAAATCAGAACCTTCCCTAGCCAATGCCAGCAAATTATTACTAATTTCTGCCCTACAAGCAACTTGAAATAGTACACCTGTATGTAGAAGGGAATTTGAAATGTTGCTATTGAGAGTAAATGTGATTCAGTCAAAATTAAGCACTGTAAAGCCCTTTCAATTTCAATGGGAAGAACTGTGAATATATTTAACAGTCTCAGTGAAATAAGAAAGATTTAGAAGATACTTAATTTTAGCTAAATTGTGGCCAATGGTATCATAATTGGCTTTTCCTCAGCATAAGAGCAAACTAGGGGAAAAGACCAATATAGAGTGAATACAGAACAAAGGTAGGTGATGTCATGTTTTCTTTACAGGGTACACTACAGTAAAATAAAATAAATTAAATTCTGGTTTCTGCAGGAAGCCATATAAATTGTGCAAGATCCTTTTGCTTAGCAAATAGTCTCTTATGCACTATTATCTGATTGTTCCCCTTTCATCTTCCTTAGGCTCCGGCCAACATGTTCAACAATAAGATGTGGTGAGATGTTTCCAGTTAGCGGGCTACATTTGCAACTGGAAATGCCAGGAGTCAGCATACTTCTGCAAAGATAAAAACTCTTATACAGGTCAAGATAGATTTTTTTTCCTTTTGACCCTAAACATACAGAAATGAATTAGTCAGACGGCTTTTAAAGCTGTTGGCAGAAGATAACTATTAGCTCAAGTGTAGAGCATGCTTTAAAAAGGAAGCTACTCCTCTTGTTACTGGAAAGTGCCTGATTCATTAATGGTACATATGTGCCATTATGACAGGGAGGTGACCCAGTCGTTTCTGAGCTTACCGTTCCCAATCATGTGGTGCTGAATAAACACGCATGCATCAACCATGTTTCCTAAATATTTCCAGCTGGCCTTTTCCAAAAGAACCAACTTTTAAAGTCCTGTAAATATATCCTGCCTCCTCAGCACTCTTGCTGTTGTTCTCTTTTACTCCCTGAAAATACACACCAACATAAAACACTGTCTGGTGCCTGCAGGAGGTGAGATTTTTTCCAGCTCCTCACTGCCAGACAGGTTGGCAGATTGTTTAATTTTAATTTCAGGGGCTGCAAGGTGTGCAAATGCAGCTGCTAAATCCAGAACATGAAGAAAACGAAAGAGAAAAAGGCATGGAACTAGCTAAGCCATCAGCTGGTGCTGAGGTCACTGACGCCATACCAGGTCACTGAGTTAAGTACCAAGTGCTCGTAATAGATGCTCTTCCTATAAATGTCACTTTGCATTTGTCTCTGGCAAAGGATGGAGAAAGGTGAAAGATCTAGGCATAATGCCTGCTGAATATATAGATTCCAGCTGGTAAGGTTTGTGTTATACTTTTATTTGATTTCCAACAAGGTGTACCCTGGCTTTTTCCTGTGGATGTTAATTCCAAGTGGAGATTAATACTACAGGCTCTGTACACTGGGGTGAGAAATAATTTCATTGAAGCCACTGGGGTTTCATTGACATAATTAGGCCCTAGAGATATAAGCTTACTAGCATGTAATTTAATGGGATTTTTTGAGGCACATGGTAATAAAGACCTGCATATTTCAGATCAGAATGTGGCCCACCACAGTGAAGAAATCTCTGTGAAAGTGCCAACGTAATGAGCACATTCTAAAAAATGAATGTATGTTTAAAAATTAAAAAGGGAAGCTAAGAACTTCTTCATCACATTGCAAATTCTAACTTTCTTTTGCTGTCTTTTGTTCATTTGCTCTGACAGCCGCCGCCTTTGCCTGGTTGGGAAGACGGATTGACATGGACTGGCAGCTCCTCCTGTCTCTGCAAGAGAACGTGGGAGAGCTTGCCATTTTCTGAAGATTGCCCTGCCTTCCTCGCTGTTCAAAACATCAATGGGTTAGGGCTGTATGCCACTCCCCATAATTCCAAACGAAGCTGAGAAGGCTTTCATCTGTGTGGTGGAAGAAGCGTGTGAACGGCCACACTTCTAACTGTGAAAAAACTTCAATTTCACCAGTAACTGCACCTTGATTGATAATCAGAACTCAAGGAAGTAGCTGCAGAGATGTGGCAGGATTGCAATGGCACAGGGATCAGTTTTGAAGTTCAGTTGCTCATCGTGACAGTGGTTGTAGAATTCAAAATTGCAAACAGATAAGATCCATATCAACAAACCCATTCTAGCAGTTTTTATCTGCACTGGGAGCAGGTCTTTTGCAAAGTTAATGCACTTTAGTTGGCTCTTCAAAAGCAGGGCACCCCAAAATATTTTGCATTCGGAGACTTCCTTATATCAAGGCCAAACCATTAGTCCATCTAGTCCCAGCGTTGTCAGGACTCCCTGGCAGCAGCTCTCTAGGTTTTCAGGCAGGAGGGTTTCCCACCCTACCTGGAGATGGTGAAACTAGGACCTCATGCATGCAAATGTATGCTGTAAGGCGAAAGCTCACAACACTATGTTCCTGCTGAGAAGCGCCATTTCCCCAACACACCCAGAGACTTAGATGATTGCATCTATGCTCAAAGGCAAGAGGTCATCTTCCCCAATAACCCACAAGTCCCGTGGCTTCAGCCCGGCAAGCCTTGGCTCTACCGCCACACTGGACAAGAAGCAAAATCTGGATAGTGAGATTTTACAGGGCTGCACCTACACACACCACTTCCCATTGGTTTGACTTGTTTGTCAGTTAAAATGATCAGTGAAGGGGTAACAGATGGACAACACTGCAGAAGACCATCAGGGCAGTAGACCAGTATATCCAAGATCTAGAATGGAACCCCATGGGAAATGACCTTGAACAGCAGCCTTTGTGTACAGATAGCTAGTGAGCCGGATGGTTCCTTGCTAGGACAGTGTTACACCAAGATGTGAACAAATGGAGGTTATTGTGAGCAGAGTAGAGAGCTGGCTGAATGTCAGATGTCCTTTGCAGGCCCAGTAGTACTTGTCCCTTGTTCACAGAACCCAGAATGAGATCTTCTCTCTAGACCTCTCCAGACTGTATAACATCTGCATGGAGGTGGGGAATCATATATATGCACTTTGCCATCTCATCAAAAGTAGGCTGTCAATTGTCTCTGACGTGTCAGTTTTCAGTGCACAGAGAGGTGATTCTGTGTTGTTGTGTTTTACATGGGAGAGTGGTTCAAACAAGTGATACAATCCAGAAAAGTTGTACTGTGAAAATTTGGATCAACTGTCAATACTCAAACAGCATATGGATTAAGATAAACTTTGTTTGACACACATCTGTAGTAACCAATGGACTGAATTACATTAATATGCTTATGTGTGAACAGCTTCCGACTGCTTACAAGTCAGGATGTAGCACAGGTCAAATAAAGCCAAACCATAATTAGATTAGAATTCAAAGTAGGACAACTTCTTGGAAACATATATGCATGAGCAGGTCTTTGGCCGATCAGCGTAGTCATCATGAAGACGCTGCTTAGGTCAATTTGGCATGCTTTTCTTCGGCTGATAAGGCATGGCTCAGGTTAGGCAGATATTTTCTGTTCTGTTCAACTCTTCTTAAAGGGTGTTGTGTTTTGTAAAGTCCTAGGTTTGTGATGAATATAATATCAGAAGAGTGACTGAAAAATAAATAAAGGATGGAAAAGTGGCCTAGAGTGTTTATGGAAACAATATTTTCTGATGTCTCTCATCACTTTATTAAAGTAATCTGCTGAAGCTCAGAAAATCAGCAAATGAATTAGCAGGCTCCAGCCCCAACTCCAGTGAAGACTGTTGGTAAATCCTGCCAATGCAAAGCGGGTTCAAGGTTACAGCTTGACACCAGTCCTTCATTGCCCAGTCATTTATAAGGAGGTTAAACAAATTCAATAAGTCTGTTGAAGAGCATTAGTCATGATAAATAATTATCATGACCAATAATAAGTTTCAAAGGAAGTGAATCTCTGGTTGCCCATTACTATTGGACAAGCCATGGGAATGAGCCCTTGCTTTCAAGCACAGCTTTTGGACTTCCCAGATTTAGCTTCACGCCCAGCTTTTAGCATTGCCACTACTGCAAACAGGATACTGATCAATATGGACCCTTGAATGGGTACAGCTCATGGGACATACCCAACCTAACCTTAATCAAACAAGTGCTGGCAGAACCGTTAGAGCAAGCAACATCAAATTTGAGGAAGCTGTAACAAGTTGTGACAGCATTTGTGCAGCAGCTTGTGCAATGGGCCAAATGGCTGGATCTGTGTCTTCCAAAGGATGACTGGAAGCTTTGTGCTAGTGGGATGACACAAATGGACAGAACCTTATGTCGTGCTGCGTGTGCTTCTGTTCACCCAGTAGATAAATAATGAGTGTATCTCCACACAGCCAAACACTTGTTGGGTAGACATCATGACTTCTCCTTCCACGTGCAGCCTGTCTGATCTCTGCTCTTGCATGCTGGCGATGTGCTAAGGCACGGCTAGCATTGAGACAGCAGGCCACAGTGAAGGTTCAGCTGCCGCAGTCTGCACAGCCTCCAGATCACTCCCACAGCCATGGCGCCATGCCCTGCTTTAAGCAGGAGGGAAGCATTCAGATATCACCGAAGGCTTGATCCCTTCATTCATCATCTCTTCCATGTGTCTGGTGAATATTCCTTATGAAGGGACACTCATGAAGTGGACAGCAGGTATTTACCATATCGAGCAATGCCTTCTGAAGAAATATATGCCAGAGCACACCTTCTAACAATGACTTTACCATGTCTAGCCCATATCAGGGATGTGGGTTTTTTGGAAATCTAACTGAAATCCAAGTCCATGTTTCTTTTTTTGTGGGGGAGGAAAGCCTGGGCTTACAGCAGCTTACATTTCCTGGACTCATACATTGTGCTTTGCAGAAAAAGGATGTGTCAAAAAGGCACATTCCTTTTCTTAATCCAAGAGAAGCAAGATTTATTAAAAATTAAGAGCCCTTGCCTTATACTCAATTATAACTTGCAAATTCATTTTTTCCTATACTGAATGCAAAATGTGATCAAACAAAGACCCCAGCCTGCAGGTTGGGTGTGTAATTTTATTAGATATTCTGAAACAATCCCTCTTTTATTCAAGTAATAATTTCATACAATCATTTTAATTATTTCTAATCCTGCTAGGTACATTATTTATGATAATATACATTGAGGACTAACTGTATTATACTGAATTGTATCTAACAATAGTTTTTTTCATTTTAATTAAGAATACCCGTGGAGTTATTATTAATACCTTTGGGCTGTATTAGCCAGAATACTTATCAGCTCTTTTCTGCCCCACATGACTCTGCAGGGGTCAGCAGACAATCAGGGGGGAAAAAGATTCCCTGCATGCAAGATTGCTGCCAAAGTGCTAAATGGATGAAGGCATGCAAAATTTGGGGGTCTGTGTTCGAGGCAGTAGTGGTGCTGTGGATGCTATGGTAGGTATTTATTTATGATGCAGGCCTCTGGTAGAAAATGACTTCAAATGAATAACGTTTCAGGATATAAATGTATGCAAAGTTTGATCTTTTCAACAATCACTGTGTAATGTCTTGCACTATTGAATAGAAAGTATGCAACATTTTTATTGTTATAAGCTTATGATACACTCCTCCCTGGTCTCTGTTTTTCATTCTTTATTGTTTTTCAAATCAAATTTTCTATTTTCTACCATCATGCTTTCTGTCACATTATTTCTTATTAAACACTTGTAATTCATTGAGTTCTATTCTAAAACTGTTACTGTTCATTTATTTCACACAGCGTATGGGTTAGTTCTCTTTAATGTGTGGATGAAAGGACCTCTGACACCATGTTTTAGCATACCAAGCCTAGCTGAGCTCCTCGGGAAGTTACCACGTGTACGCCATGCTGTAGGCAGAGTGGCCAAATAGAGGAAATGCGTGACCAAAGAGAACATGACAGGCTACTGATTTGCATAGGCTGATTTATATATGCAGATTTAAACTTTTTCCCGGATTGCCTGCTGCAAGTATTTATAATTTAGACAGAAGTACTATCCATCTCATTATGATGGGGTAGATTATGACCAATGGATCATCCATGGCCTGTTCAGTCCGCTATCCAGGGGCTTACTGTTGATGGGAAGCTTTAGGGCCCCAGCCTCTCCCTTTTCAGTGGTTTTTAAATCTTTAAACTAGATTTTAAAGGAGAAGATTCCTTTAAACACAAGACCATCCTTCAAGAATCTTTCCATAACATTGTAATATCCCTATGGGCAGAAGGATCAGCCATCCCCAACCTGGTGCCCTCCAAATGTGCTGGAGTAAAGCCCCTAAAATTTCCTGTGCCAGTTGAGCTACATGAAGGGGAGTTTTAAGAGACTCTGAATTTTTTGGAAATGTTTGGATACTTTTAGACAGGCGGTATGGTTTGGATACATCAGCCATAACGGTTAAAGAGGACAGATTTCCTCAAGAAATAGGGGTAAATATCATCAAAGAGGGGTCTTTGATGTGCACTAAATAATGTGACTTATTTCTGGCAAATGCTTGCAGATTCTCCTAAGAGGAATTAAAATGATGTGATTGGATAATTGCATGTTACAGGTGTCTTCTGTCTAAAGTGGATGATGGAGGACTTCAGAATGGGACTGTGGCACATGAGAGAGGATTGGCCATTTCCCATTCAGTGTCCTTCCCTCTTTGCTCTGTGTAGAAGAAATCACTCTAAGAGGAAAGGATTAAAAGCAATATTCCCACTTATTGTAAACCCAATTCCAACTGTAACCCTGTAGCTGCTTTCAAGTTTAGCAGAACATGCCCTTTGCAATTGAAGGCCACAAGGGGTCTGGACCTGGTGCATTCCTCCCAATTAAGTATAACAAGAATGAGAGGAGCAAACCCTGTATTATTCCCAAGAATAACTTTGATCACAGCAAAATGGCAATCAACCCAGAAAACATGGTGCAGTCCCCTTTTATACCCATAATGACCAGGCTGCAACGGCAGACACTCATTGGACTTAAATTCCCACCGCGGATGCCGATTGGTACATTGGAATTCAGGTGGGTCTGCTTTTTCCTGGGGCTCAGAGTAAGCGAGAGATTTTGCAAACCCCACTTCTGGGACTCGGCTCCAAGTGCTTCAGCACTGCAGAAGATGTGACTAGCCTGCTGTTTAATGCTGGCCAGTCAGCTATGTCCTACACTACTCATTCTAAACGCACTCTTCCTGTCACATGCAAATGGACTCGTAGCCACCAGTAGCCATATTAACTGAGTGTCCCACTGATAAATCTATATGAGCTCCACTCAGGATCACTCTGTTGTGCTATTTCCTAAAGCCTGTTTAAACTGTGGAGCTCTTTGCACATAATAATGGCTATTATAATTTGCTGTGGTCTAGGGCACTTCTATTTTACATACTCAACCACCAATCAGCCCATTTTTGTTTTGTTTTGTTTTGTTTTGTTTTTTTGGAGGGGGCAATACTCTGTGCAGTCTAAACTTAGACACAATGGGTTAATCGTGGGTTAAATGACCCTGAGTTAATCACAGAACAAACCATTGATTAACCCACAACTTACCTCCTTTGTGTGTGATCAACCAGGTTGATGAAAACTGTGCTATACAAACACTAGAGCTGTGCTACTTAAGCTTCAATGGTTTATGGGCTTATTCCATGCATATGTGAATCCTGGGTTAACAGAGCCATCCTTTCCAAGTCAGCAGTATTAACCTTTCTGCATAGGTAGGAGTCCTCATGAGCCTCTAGGGCTGACATCCTATACAAAATGAACTCGGTGTGACTTAGTTCTGAACAGACATACACCACCCATGTTTCAAGCACCACAAGGCTGTTGCTGACATGAACAGCCACTTGTAGCATTTGAAAGTTCCAAGCAGAAATGCATAGATAAATGTGCTAAGAAATGAATAATTAGTGGCTAATTACAAAGGGGACTGCATAGGATATATACATTCATTTATTTGAACCTGGCACTAATCCATTTGAAGCTGCAGGTATTACAGATTCTCAATGTCTATAATAACTAGACAAGAAGATGCATTAACCAAGTTGCTATGAGGGAAATTTAGGTTGGATAAAGTTGGTAGCATTGTGTTGAAGGATTTTAAAGAATATGCTATGTTCTAAGTGGTTTTTCCATTTCTAGGGCTCTTTGTTAATGGCTTAGCTTTGCAACATTTCATCAAGAAAATAAACTAAGTGGGGAGATGAAGGAAAGGAAGGAAAGATGGAAATATATTTATTCAAGTTCTATGATATCTGACAAGAGCAGACATAAGGCAATGTTCTTCCTCATTTTTGCATGATTACAAACTGTTGCTCACAGATCCCTTATTCTGGCAAAACAAAGCTGAGAAGTTAGATCTACAGTCATAGCACAGGAACTCATTTAGCAGGTTAAGACCGTTGTCCATCTTGCCTAGCTTAGCATTGCATACTCTGACTGGCAGCACCTCTCCAAGGTCTTTCCCATTCCTTACTGTCTGCTCCTTCTAAAGGAGAGGTGTTAGAGATCAGATATAGGAACTTCCATATGTACACCATGTGTTCCACCACTGTCCTATAGTCTCTCCCCAAGCATGTGAACTGAAATAAAAAATCAAGTTTTTTCCCATAAGAATCCACAAAATTTAGTGGAAGGTGCCCTCAAATAACATAAGCCTATTTGGACTATGATTCTAAGCACAAGTACTGAAAAGTTATTACTGCAAACTGTGGGACTTATTTCCATTTCAGTATGTTTCTGAATTAGATGATCCTTCAGCGTTCCATGGAAATTAGTAAGCATTGGTCATCTGTATTTTGCAAGAGGTTTTTGCGATGGCCACATTTCACAGATGCTCATCCTATGCCGTTATCCAGGAGCATACCAAAAGAGCTTTGATCATGCTTTCATCGCTACGGCTGAACCTTCCACTTAACTAACTGAATCTTGTCCCACATGGTATCGGCACGCACACAAAATGCTTAAAAATAACTTTTTCGCTACAAAGTGACTTCGAGATTGACTAATTTGATAATATAACATGGATAATGGGAAATGCCTTTTTGAAAAAAGTGATTAGAAGAACAGAAGCTGACTTGTTGAGGAAATCCATCATTAGAGCTAAAGGCTTTGTTTTTGTTTTTTGCTTGGCTTTGGCTTTTCTATTTTGTTTTGTTTTTTCCAGGGAAGGGGGTTATTTTTGTATGGAGACTGTTAGAAAAGCAAGACGGGCCACTCCATTTCCCAAATCTAAATCCTTTCCTCTTGCATTGCTATGGCTATCAAGAGTACCACACTAGAGCTTTGAAGATTATTTAAAACAGGTTAAATACCTCCTTGCCCAGGGGCATTCTCTGGTTAAATTGACTGTTCCTGACAGCTGTTTTGAAGATAACTGGTGGGGGGGGGGTTTGAATAGCAGAAAGAAACACTTCCAATTCTCCACACTGCATCGGTTCTGGACCTTATAGACACTCGAAATATCGATAATTGGCTTTGAATGAGCATTTATCCTACTCTAATGAACTCACAAAGAAAAGAGTAGATCTATGATCCTACTTCTCTAGTATATATAGATATAAGTAGGACATGAGGGAGAGCGAGAAAAGGGCTCTTTAATGAAATCCACAACCTACCTTTGCCTTTGGTTTATGCTTGTTTGTGGTTAATAAACCGTGGTTTGTTAGTGTGGCTGGGTTCAGACAACATAACAGCCCACATTTCAACAACAATCAAATGACAACATAGATGCCAACTGATTTAAGACAATGAACTGGTGCCAGGGCAGAGCCCAGTGGAAAAAGGATGGAGCCAAGAAAGGAAAGATTCTGAAAACTAAGGGAGAACAGAAAGCATTATTTTTCCCAGTTTAGATAAAGAATTTTTTGGAAGAAATGTGCATGCAGTATTTTTCTCTTTAAAAATGGTGAGTTAGATACTTTTTAGGCAGTTTTAAACAGCATTCTTGCACACTGCTGCAAAACTCTTAAATCCCAAATTCAAAGTTAGTGATGTTAGCAACTTTGGCATTGGTGCTGCATATGTCTGGATTACTGAAGCATACCTTTCAACATTTCACAGACAAAGAGAAGGAATCGCTTGTAACACCCCCAGTGAACACAACTGCTGTTTCCTGACCTCCTGCCCGCTCCTACAGCTGCTCAACATCACCTGCCATATCTATTTACACTTCATTACAGTGACCCACATTGATTTAGGCTACCAACAGCAAAGGTAGCCATGAAAAAACAACAGTATCTGTATTTATTTAGGCGGCAATCCTTTGCACAAGTATCCAGGGAACAGCCCCACCCAATACCCTGGTACTTCATTCTGGGCAAACATATTTAAATGCACACTGTCAAAATTCAAGAAAATCAACAAGTGGAAGTTGGTAGCTTAGCCATGTACGGAGGATGGAGGGTGGGCAGGCGGCTCGCTAACGGGGCGAGATAGGAGTCATTCTGGACGAAGCATCTGTGCCAGTGCCATTCAGAGCTGGGAACCAAACTGTGCTTCTCAGGCAGTAACAAAACTAAAGAGGACTGAGGTAGAGTTGGATAGGTCAAGCTGGAAACCCTTGACTAGAATGGGGGTAATCAAATGACATTGAATTTATTCGATTTCTGTTCCACTTTTCCACCTAAAAAGTCACTCAAGGCAGCTGACAATCCAGGTTAAAAATACAGTTTGAAAATAAAAGCATAAATAAAACATAACATTAAAAACACAATTAAGATTTCACAATAAAAGAAATAGTACAAACCTAAAACACTCTTCCGTAACAGATCAGCTCATACTGGGCCCAAACTCAGCCTACCTGATGTCCTCCAAACTTTTTGTACTTCGATACCCATCAGCCATAATCAGCATAACCAATCATGTACATTCATGTATGTTTCATTTTATTTTTTATAATTGTATAATTGGTTTAACATGTTATGTCCCCTCTCATCTCATCTTATTTTAATTAACTTTATTGGTTCTATTTTTGTTATAGTTATTGGTTTTACAGGTTTTTATTGCTAATTGTGGATTTTGTGTTGCTGAATTGTATTATATATGTTGCAGGCCGCCTAGAAAGCCTTACAGCATATAAATTGAATAAACAATTAAATAAATAATAGGGAACACAGGGAATTGTGGTCTAAAACATCTGGAAGATATTAGGTTGGAGAAGGCTAGTTATATTCATTAAGGCTGAAATCATCTACTCACTATCTGAGGGTAAATCTTATTGGACTCAATGGGATTTCCTTATGAGCAGATATGCAAATATAAATGATTCTGTAAATAAACTTTGAGCTGTGGCTGTTTATAAAATGAGTGTTGCCGTTACAATCCTTCTCCTCCTCATCACCATCACCATTATTTCTCCCCATTCATTTCAGCTATTACTACTTTCACTGGAAGAAGTTTGACCTCTGATATAATTTGATATAATATGTTCACTTTGTTATGACTGCTGTTGTTTAAAAGAGAGAATTACATGTACTTACATCACCCCTTCACCTGATCCAAGCTCATATTTACCATCCTGGTGTGAAAAATATCCCACCATCTGTGATTTTTATTGAAAGAAGATACCCGGGCCATAAGAAGCAGCTAATACTAAACTGGAGCAGCTGTGCACTGTCTCCAAAGAGAATTATGGGGCATGCACTGAATGAATGGCATTGCTTTGTGAGGATTTGTTGCACTGCACTTTGGGAGCAACTAAAATGCTGAGAGGTGGTTGTGCAACTTGTTGCTTTGAAGGCTGGGATTTTTGCACAGGCGGCTCAACATAGTTTCTTCTCCCCAAGTTTTCTCCACAATATATGCCACTAAGTTGCCACACCGATAATTAACTTTGTCTAGATTACAGAGAGGAAGAAAAATTACTACTAGAGTTTTTCAAAAGGTGTTTGGGGAGAGTTGCACTGAAAGTCTTTCCCCCATCGCCCCTCAAAATATATGTCCATACAAAATAAAAATGCTTTCCCTGCAATAGTCTAACTTTCAGCTACAAGGGAGCATGTACAAATTGAATTCTTAAAAAAAAAAGAAAAAAAGGGCACGCTAGTAGGAAACATTTAAACAACAGCATAGCTACTTTAATGCATTTTAGTTTTAACGTAAGTTGTACAGTGCTCCATGCAATATGACAAGGTACAAGTGCACTCATCATTTGAACATTATTATGTGTAGGTGGATGGACATTTGGACTGGCTGATTGATTCACTCAGGTGCATACCTGGTTGTTAGAAAATTCCCCATCTGCTCAAAAGCTGAATTTGTTCCCTGGCCTTATAATTGCCTAAGGAATGCACAATATGGGAGACACTTACATCTCATGGCCTATATTTGGAAGTTGAACTCCACCTCATTATGGAAGTCAGCACTCCACCCAAAAGAAAAGCCTTGTACAGATGATCCATCACAAAGAGCACACGGGACAATGCCCAGTGGCCATGCTCCTTACTGGACGTAACCTTCATATATTTTTATTTATTTTCAAATTCATATGCCTCTCAAATAGCCTAACAGGACTAAGCAGCTAACAGTATCAATATACAGCTCACAATACAAGTACAGGGAGAAGAGGGGAGGAAATTTGTTGGAGCAGAGTGAGCACTTCTAGTCAGGTTTTAAATTCAGGTTAGAGGTTGAATTTTATTTTGTAGGTCCCTAGATTGAAGAACCCAACTGCACAGGGCTCTGATGCAGGTTCCAAATGCACGGTGCGTCATTTGGAGAAACAGTGTGCATGAACCTCGGCTGGGTGCAGTGAATGGGTGGTTCTCCATCACATTAGAGGGTTATAACACTGTATCCCTGCGAACAAAGACTCCTGATTTTGATGTACCTTAAATGGTGCCCAACCATATGAAACTAAGAGAGAGAACAACAAAAATCATTGGAGAATTATGTACTTCCTGACTAAAGCTAAATTAAATCTGTAGATGCTTGAGAATAAAGTGCCCTGATGGCGTGAACATTTAATAATCTCAGCCATTGATGTGCTAGATTAATAAAGGTTTTAAGCAAAGGGTGACAGATTTATTATGATTAATGATTATTTTAAAATCATACTATTCCTGTAAATAAGAGTCTAAGTTAGGAAATGTCAACCATTTCAAATTACTGTGCCATGTCATTCTGTTAATTGCATCTTAATTATTAGGAGAGCAACAAGACAGGCCTTAATGATTTCAATCACATTCTCATCCAAGAGATGAAGAATCCATATGCATGTGTTTCAGAATATCTACATATGCACAAATTAGATGGATTAGCATTATATACTCCTTATACTGAGGATGGAGGTTTAGTCTCCGCTACTAAAAAGCTGTGAGTCACAGGACAAAGGTATCCTAACATCTAATAAACTACCAAAAAGCAGCAGGAGCAGCAGCTATTGTCTTTAAACCAGTAAAATGAAGAATGAATCAGGACTGAGGTCTGTATAGCTCCAGCACAACCATCCTTTTTCCTTCTTGTATCAGCAATTCCTTCACTTCTCTTTTATTTAAGGGGACCATGAGATCCCAGAAAGCTTCTGCTGGTTAGGCAGACTATATAAAGTTAGATGGATCAATCATTTTGTCATGGGATAAGGCTGCTGCTTATACTTTTCAGTCCAACCAGCCACATGAAATGGGCCCCAGACTCTACATCCGATTCAGATCTGAAGCAGGTAGTAAACATGGTTGTTGTTTCTTTTTCAGGTCTGACAGCTTTCTAAAACTGAAGATAATCAGAAATACAGGCTGACACATTGCAGTAAACAAAGAACCAATGTTTGCTTACAAAGATTGTATTCATGAATATCCTGAAATAATGGAGATACTATTTCCAGCCACTTAAAAATAACTCATGGAGCAGTCTTTTCTTGTTCCTGTTGGGGGTTGTGTACAAATATAGATCCCCAAAGGAAAGTTTGTCATCGGAGCAGTATGCTACATTATTTTTAAAATTCATGACAAACCTGCTGCTGTCCAGATCATCTGAAGGAAACTTTAACAGCTCAAGAAAATGACCACACACCCAAAATTAGGATGTGTATATTCACTAATACAACACATTCACATTTTCTATAGGGTACTTGCAATAAGGCTGAAGAACTAACAAATAAAAATATTGAGTTACTAATCAGACTAGACTTAAATTCAGACACGCAAAGGACAGAGTTTACTAGTTTTCAGTAGCCTTGTTGAAGGTACAGGAGCCTCAAAAGATTATCTGCATTGTTTTCAATTGTATTGGAAGAGTTTTGGTGAATGTTTTCAGCAGCTTCAGTTTCAAAGATTTCTTTTTTCCCATTTGGCCAAGAGCCTAGCACTGAAAATTGCATATGAGATGTATGCACTTGAAAGAAACTAAGCTACTTCAGTTAAAGCATTAATATATTTATTGCCTTGCATCATAGGTGGAATTTCTTGTAAAATTTCCTATAAAATTAGCTGGTTCAGAGAAAAATGATAACAACCATGCTTTCCTTTGCATTGGCAGCCATTGTATTAGATTAGGAAAATTATAGAAGAAACACTGTTAATCTAATGCTTGTGTGCCCCCTACTAATTAGCAATCATATCTCAGCAATAACGTAGCTCAGCTGAGCACTTGTCCTCTGTGATTCATTAACTCCTTCTAGGGGGCTTCTGGCTGTGCATATAGAATAAATAGCGTACAGTGGACACGTCCCCTACACTACACCGTTTAGAATGTCCTCTTTGGTTCAAGGATTCAAACTAGGACAGCAGCAAAGCGCAGTAAACAACCTGTCACGTGATTATAACACTGTAAGCTAGGAGGTCATTCCTGTAAGGACAGTGCAAGCTTTAAAAAGATCTAGGAAGAAACGGGAAACGGCACCAATGGCCAAAACACTGCTATGATCTCATGCTTCATTTCGAGGCACATTCTGTAGTAGAGCAGAAGGGAGCATGAGGACTATTTTGGCAGCAGCCACATCACATGATGGGCTGGCTGTCTAGAAAGGAATGCTCTTCTTTTATAAATGGCCACCCGGCTTTTGAAGTGAAATCATATCACAGGGAGTAGGTGACAAAGCTCGTCCAGGTCCCATGGTTCAGATTTCTGACGTTGCACTCGGAATTGCAACTTAAAGAGAGCATATGCCAAAAATTTCTACACAGGCATGGCTGACCCCTGCTCACTGTCGCAGACTGTCCAACTGGTTGCAAAATATCTGTATGCAGTGCTCATATTTTCCACTGAATGAGAGCCATCATGGACCAAAAAACAGTAAAATCATTTTTAAAAGCAAACGATCATTTATCAGTCTTCACAGGACATCTTGCCACTAAGGATGGAAAAAGAATTCAAATGGCTTTCACAATGATTCCTCACTGATCAACAAATAAGCATGCTTGCACCATAAAGAGTTGTGAAAAGTGTAGGTAAGGGCAACTAATATGATCGATGTGTTGCAGCAGCTACCCAATAAGGAACAGTTACAGAATCTGGGATTGTCTGGCTAAGACAAATAAGTTGTTCAGTATTATTTGTGGTGTTCAAAATTATTTGTGGTATGGAGATAGTGAAAAGAGAAAGACTTTTCTCCATCTGCTGTAATACTAGAATCTAAGGTCATCTAACAAAGCTGACATGTGGGAGATTCAGGAAATTGTTCAGCGCACATGTCTTCCCCTTTCCCTTCCAACGGATCAAGATGAAAGCGAGCCAGTGTTGCGTAGTAGTTCAGAGTGCAGGCTTGGGGAGTCAAGCGATCTGGGTTCTTGTCCCTGCTCAGCCATGGAGCCGACAGTCACAGACTCTCAGCCCAACCTACCTCACAGGGTTGTTGTTCTGGGGATAAGATTGAGAGCAGGAAGAAGAGAGTGATGTAAGCTGCTTTGAGTTCAATGTAGTAAAAAAAATAAATACATAAAATAAAAATAAAGGCTTCTAACTACAGTCCTCTATTGAGCTAGGCTGGCCTGTCAGGGCTGGTTTTGTCACACAGAATGAGTAAGAGCTGTTACCAAGAAGTATCTATCAATGTCATGAGCCCTCTCTCGTATGTATTTTGTTCTTCATGCCCTTATCAGGAATTATCTCCAAATGAAGCTGGCTGCATCCTCAGAGAGTTCACACTGCTTATGGCCCAGATGGTGGGAACATTGGACATTGCTTCATTGGCCAGCTCATCTGACTTGATGTCAGACCACTGGGTTGAGAAATCCACACCCCTCCCTCTCTGACCCTCCCTGTTCCACAGTGTCTGCCCTGAACTAGAAGTGGTCTGGTTTCCACCACTTGTTACCTTGGCATTTCAGCTCAGCATCCTGCCTTTGCCTCTTCATCTAGTTCAGATTCCCCATGTGAAATCTCTGCCTTGCAATGCTGTATCTTGGAAGAAGCAGGCCCTACATTCTTCTTCACACAGTGAACTATGGAATTCACAACTACAAGATGTAAGGATGGCCACCAATTTGATTGGCTTTCGAGGGAGATTGGACAAATTCATGGAGCAGGAGGTTATCAAAAGCTACTAGTCTGGAGGGCTGGGGGCTACTGCTAATATCAGAGGCAGCGTGCGGTGTGCACCAGCTGCTGGAAAACTTGGTCAGGAGGAGACTGTTGTGCTCATATCCTCCTACAGGGATCCTGTGGGCAGTTTGTTTGCCACTGTGCAATGTGATCAAAATGCTGAACTAGATGGAACTTTGGTCCAGCCCAGCATGCTGGGTGTGTTTGTGTGTGTGTTTTAAGATCTGCAAAGCTGCCAAATTTAACTGCTTGATGGATCCTAGAGAGTGGATCCCCATGGGTAACTTTAAAATACACAGAACTACATGGCATTTAAACTACCTGTCTAGAAAAGCAGCCCTGACTTAGGGCCAAATGACACAGTATATGGGACCACTGGATTTTGTTTGATTTGTTTTTAAATACTGTAACTACTTTTTGTTTAAAACACTTTAAAGCAACTGCTGGGGACCCTGAATTTTAGCAGGACAGCTTAACCTTGGTGCTTAATGTATTCCAGTTGTAGCATCAGCCCCATGTGGACTGCAAAGCTTAGACAAGAATGTGTCATTTACTCAGACCACTTGATAGATAACGCAAGGGAAGGGGCCTAGGTAAGGTCTGTACACTCACTGCAAATATATAGGCCACACAGTGCCTTGAATGCAACTAAAGGAACAAGGGTTTTCCTTGCTATCTATGTACTTTCCTTGCTATCTATATCTATGTATGTTATAATACTGCTATGCAATTATAACAGGCAAAGCAGTTTCTATCAACTGTGTCTCTCTTCAGCCTCTCACTTAATTTTTTAAAGGCATCTTAAAATTGTGTAGCAAATGTGGATCATCACCACCATCATCATTATCATTAATTTCATTTCTATACCACACCACAGCTGACGGCCTTTGGGTGGTTTACATAGCCCATAAAAGCAGACAATAAAACAATAAAAATATTAGGAAAACATTAAGAAGTTTTAAACAGCTAAACACAAATGCGAATGACAAAAAGTGTGAAATGCATAGTGAACACTCTCAAGCCCCTGTGTGGCCAAGTTAGTCCTTAAAAGCCTTAGAAAAGAGGGCTATCTTAGCCTGGCACTGAAAAGATGACAGATTCTGCACTAGCCAAGCCACAGTGGGGAGGTTATATCATGGGGGGGGGGGCACCACCGATGAGGTCCTCCCCCTGTTGCCACCCAACACACTTCCCTTGAAGTGGGCACTCAAAGGAAGGACCCAGAGGCTGAACACAGTGTCTGAGTAAATTGCAGGAGGGAGAGGCACTCTGACAGGTATTGTGGACCCAAGCCATGTAAGGTTTTCTAGGTTAAAACCCACACCTTGAATTGGGACTGGAAGCATTCAGGCAGCCAAGGCAAGTAGACAGGCAGTGATCTCATGTTGGGACCTGTGGGTCCCAGTTATTAATTTGGCTGCCACATTCTGCACCAGCTGCAGCTTCTGGATTGGCTTTGAGGGCAGCCCAGAGCAGAGTGCGTTGCAATAATACAGCAATAATGCAGATATCACCAGAGCATAGACTACTGCAGCCAAGCTATTTCTGTCCAGACAGGGGTGTAGCTGGGCCACCAGCCAAAGCTGCAGAAGGCATTCCAAGCCACCTGAGTCTCAAGTGACAAAGATGGACCAAGGAGCACCCCCAAGCTATGAACCTGCTCCTTTAGGTCCTCCATCGAACAGGTTGAACAGGTTGACCGCCCCATCTAGTCAAAGGAATCACCTACCAACAGCATCTCAGTCTTGTCTGGACTGAGCTTCAGTTTGTTACCCCTAATCCAGTCCACTGTTGTAGCCAGAAACCAGTTTAGCACCTCCACAGCTCACCTACTGATGATAAACAGGAGAAACAGAGCTGCCTGTCATGGCAAGGCACTGCAAAACTCTGGATAACCTCACTCAGCAGTTTTCTCATATAGGCAAACTGGCAGAATCCACACACAAAGAAAGTATTAACAGGCCAGAGAAAATCCCTAGGTATGCAGAACTGCAACTAAAACTTTGATGGGAGAGGGAACTGTGATAATGGCAAAACCTCCAAAACAATGAAGACTGAGTATGGCTATTAGCACAGATAGCTAGCTAACTGTTCGGAGCAGAACACAGAAAACCATTTGCTGATGTGGAATGGAGCATCCTGGAGCAAGGCATGGCTGGCTGGCAGAAATCATGAAGCAGAGAGTTCCATATTGCAACACTTTTTGCTGCATAATTCTCAAATTTACTCTAATTTTATTACTTCATATCAAGGCATAGCATTATCAAACAATGTACACAGACTACAGTATCAATGCATAATGGGAACAGCTGAACAAACAGTATATCTAATCCACAAAAAGAAACAATATTTACTCTGCTCATCACATGTGTCCATGGTGATAATTAACAACACCTGATCATTGTGGGGCATAAATTTTGCAGTCAGAATCATCAAAGGAAAAATTATAATTGCCACTTGAGGGGAATTCCTCACATTTACCACTAAAACAAAACAAAATGTGATATTGGAAAACATAAATAAAATCTGTCAAATTGATTTCACATTAGGTTCCCAAGACTGTATTTAAGTGGATAAAATTAGCTTTATCCTTTGAGGACTCCCTCTGTCAATATACCAGTTGTGAGCTTAAGCATTCCTATGTAAGATTCCTCTAATGGAGATTTGTGGCACCTTGAAGACTAACCCAATTATCATGCAGACTGTTTTGCAGGCACTGGAAGCTGCACTCTCACCCGCCCCTGTGCTAAAGGCTGCATTCGGGGCTGATTGTCTACTTGGCCCACACATCAGTTTCCCTATGTTCTAATGGTGAACTAACACCAGCCACTGTGACGTCATGACATCAGCTTACCTTTTGAGCACACCATGCCTTTTTTTTTTTTTTTTGAAAAACCATCAGCGCATACCTCACACAAGGCAGATCTAGAAAAACACGTAACCACCCCCCCCCCTCTAGTGCATCTGCATTGGAGTTTGGTCAATGTTCCACTTATGGTAGTAGAGATGGCAAAGTTACTCCAAATGGAAAGTGTGCCATCTCTCCTCACCCTGCCTGAGTAGTTTGATCTTATCTATGGGACCAGGGTAAATGGGGGTGAAGGATCTTCCCTCTGGTGTCCGTGATTACTGATGAAGCTGGGGAGTCATTTAGGTGGCTGTGGCCATTTTCATCCAGGTAGGTGGGTACAGCATTTCAGCCTAAGTCATTGTTGACAAGAAATGACTCCTCCCACTCCCTCAGTTGAAGTCCCTGTTCAATTAATTGGCTATGGAAAATGGTATCCTATACACTTCAGATCTGTTAAGTTACATTAATACGAAGGGATCAACAGAAATTGAGCAGTTGGCAGATGTGTTCAAAAGCGGCAATATCTAAAATAATATTCTTTCTGAAAGATCATTTTAAATTGCTTGGATGGGTCATGCAACCTTTGTACGTAGTGATTCTTTGGTGTTGATTACGCTTCCCCTGCCTGTACACACAAAAGATTGAAAAAAGCATGGCAGATGCACCGAGAGGTACTTTCTCTTCCTAAATTTTGCTCCCCTCGTACATACCGAAATCATACACAAGTACAGAAAGCCCATTTTGCAGTGCATGATGAATGTCATGGGCTGTTCCCAACTGGATGTGCTCAACAGTCTTTCTGGGTGTTGCTGGTGTCATTAACAGGCAGGCCAAAGCCTGGCATCTGAGGGCGATTTCTCACTCCTGTTTGTAATCACATGCTCAGAGGGCATTTATGTTCTACAGAAGCTGAAACAGAAAAAGTGGTGCAGGTGATTCACACTTAATGGCAGACTTCTGAACTTTCTGAAGCACACCTGCACTTCATGAAACAAGCCAAGTCCCTGCCCATTTCTATCCCATACATCCATACCTATTTCCACTACTTGGAAAAGACCCCTTTCAAAGGGGGCATAGTGCTTGTCCAATGCTGAACAGAGCTGAAAAAAGAAAAAGATACAGAATTCTGTACTATAAAATAATTCAATTGGACAGAGCATGGAAGGCGCGTGTGCATAGAATATGCAGGAGGGGGTTCACCATTGTCTCTAACACAGAGCTGCCCATGGAGGAGCCAGTGTGGTGTAGTGGTTAAGAGCATGGGACTGGGACTCAGACAATCTGGGTTCGAGTCCCCGCTCAGGCATGGAGCCAACTGGGTGACTTTGGGCCAGTCACAGACTCTCAGCCCAACCTACCTCACAGGGTTGTTGTTGTGGGGATAAGATGGAGGAGGAGATGCAAGCTGCCTTGAGCCCTTTGTAGGAAAAAGGCAGGATATAAATCACAATATAAATAAAATAAATAAATAAAATGTATAGAGCAATCGCAAACAATGGAGAGAGAGAAAAGCAAAAGCCACAGGAAAGTGAGGTGGCGTGAAGCGCGCTAGATAGGAAG
This sequence comes from Varanus komodoensis, assembly GCF_004798865.1. Taxonomy (NCBI): domain Eukaryota; kingdom Metazoa; phylum Chordata; class Lepidosauria; order Squamata; family Varanidae; genus Varanus; species Varanus komodoensis. Next base: position 23,378,411 of record NW_025335798.1, read on the forward strand.
CTGGGGTTGGCTCTCGCTGAGTTCAAGAACGGCAATAGGAGTAATCATTTGCTGAAGCAAAAATACCACATGCAGAATTTATGTCTGAAGTTCTAGCAGGGCAGTGTCATTTTCTGTATCCCATGTTGCAATGACTCCATTTTATAAATTGGGACAATAAGGATTTTAAGATGCAGGAAAGAATAATTAAGCTCCGCAGATTTCTCATAAACATCTTAAGCACTGTTCCTTGATATACAGAAATAAGACCCTACTCCAGTGGGACAATTGTGTAGCAGAGACCATGTGGAACCCGTAACTGCTGTATGCAGTACTGATTCTTTCCTCACAGAACCATGAGTGGAGCAACATCCTACATTTTCTGTTCACCGAATTGGATCTGCCAATATACTACGCTTCTCATTCTATTTATATTGCGATTTATATCCTGCCTTTTTCCTACAAAGGGCTCAAGGCAGCTTACATCTTCTCTCCTCCTCCATCTTATCCCCGCAACAACAACCCTGTGAGGTAAGTTGGGCTGAGAGGCTGTGACTGGCCCAAAGTCACCCAGTTGGCTCCACAGCCAAGCGGGGACTAGAACCCGGATCCTCTGAGTCCCAGTCCCGCGCTCTTAACCACTACGCCACAAGAAATGGATGCTACTCTCCCAGACATTGTTTAACACACATTTAAGTAATAATGGGCAAAACTGGAGTTCAGAAATGGGCATATTTTATAAGCCCAGCTGAATTTTTAAAAAATGCTTTATTCCAGAGTTTTTACTCTTAAAGCATGTGTATTGCCAAGGTGGCATGTTTTGGCCTTTTGAGGTTCTTTTGGCCTTTGGACACTGCGACACTTGCAATGTGTTATTTTCTGAGTGGCCATGGTCACATGCTTTGTTTATACACTGAGTAGACAGGCAAGGAGTAACTAATCAAGGGTTAAAGCAAACAATATTTAAGCATACACAAAGACTGGATACCACAAAACTTTGGCTGCTTTATTATTATTATTATTATTATTATTATTATTATTATTATTATTATTATTGCATTTCTATGCCAACCATGCCAAAGACACAGATGCCAAAAAGACAAAGGAGGAGGTGGAGAAGGAAATTAACTTGTAATAAATCTTGGTTTCAGTTGCAAACATATTACAGTTTCGATGCATCAGGTTCAGGGCTCATTATACACACAGGAATTACAAACAGGATAGATTTGTATTGTGGACTTGCTAATTATGCATTTTGATAGCATCACTAGTGATAAGTGAAGTAGCTTGTATGGCTTGCAAGATTGTAAAACTCTTTCAGCAGAATGCTAATATGCCAGAATGTTAATATATAATGTCACTCACTGTATCATTTCTTGCAACATTGAAATTGGTTATGTGAATGAAAACAATTTCCCCTGACCAAAAAGGACAAAGCAGGACTGTAAAATATTTGGCTACACAGCCCTGCCTCCTAACACCTGTTGGTTGTGTTATTTTTGGCAACAGGCAGGAGGGTCTGGTTTAAGTGCATATTTCACTCACATTGCCCTGCTGGAGAGCTCAATCACAACAAGCCTACCTAAAGCTTGAAGTCATTATATTACGCTGCTGTGAAGTGCAGGGATATTGACAACATCCCGAGCCTTTGCAATGCAGCTGCCACAGACCAAACGGTGTAGAAGTGCACTGAACAGGCGCAAACCAGAACCCAGGTTTCAGATGCACTCCGGCAGGCAAAGAAAAGATTCTCATTTTTGCTACTTTGCTCTTCTCTCGTTCAATTCTCTCCTTCCTACACTAGACCCACTTTATAGATGGTGATTCTTTTTCTCTCGCTTCCTTGACCATGCAGTCTCCTCTTAAATCTGCAGTTTGTTAGAAAAGTCTCCACCAAACTAGCCCAACACAGAATGTTAAGGCTTATAAGAAAACAAGTCTTATTTTAAAAATATAAATAAATCATTCTAGTGCTTTTAACACAAGGAATCTGCCTTCTGGGAAGTATTATTAATGTGCTTGCCAGGTCCATCTGAGCATTTATAGAGGTGGGTGCAGAAGTAAAGATTGGGGGAAAATGTATTATGCATGGTATGACAGGAAAAAAACACCAATGCACCAAACAAAGCTTTTGATGTGGTGTACTGACATTAGAGGCTTCGCCAATTCAAAAGCCAGTGTGGCGTAGTGGTGAAGAGCATGGGACTGGGACGCAGAGGATCTGGGCTGAAGTCCCTGCTCAGCCAGGGAGCCAACTGGGTGACTTTGGGCCAGTCACAGACTCTCAGCCCAACCTACCTCACAGGGTTGTTGTTGTGGGGATTAGATGGAGGAGGAGATGTAAGCTGCCTTGAGCCCTTTGTAGGAAAAAGGCAGGATATAAATCGATAGATAGATAAATAAACAAATAAATAGTATAATAAAAACAATAGATATTTTATTTTCACTAAAGCTGGAATCCTCTACACTGCTGAACACAGTGGAACTTGCATTGGAGGATGCGTATCGAACAGGCCTTATCAGAAGAATAGCAAGCACGTTATTAAGGTTCACCAGGCATTCCTGTGAAGTTTCCCAATGTCCTAAAGCCAGGATAGATTTTGGAGTCACGGCAAGGTCCTAAGAAGGTTCTTGTTAGGAAGAACACCAGAAATAATTGCCTTCTGCAGATAAGGGCTGCTTTTGCTGTGAAAATGAGATTGTTTCATGACCATAGGCTTCCAAGAGGCACCTGGTAGCCACTAACAGGATGGTGGACTAGATGGGAGCTTGGTATGCTCTCCCAGGGATCTTCTCATGTAGTTATATTATGTTTGCTTCTTCATTATATATGTGGGCATTAAATTAGTCCAAAGTTGTATTTCCCAGATGGAACAAGTACAGTCCATTCTCTGCCTCCTTGACATGCCACGTACTTGTGCAGAGTCACTCAGTGCAAGAAGCTTTCATGGTCTCCAAGAAGATAAAATGATTCTATGATGAATAATATCAAGACAAAGTCAGAATAAATCATTTAAAATACACAATGCACGTATGAGTTCCAGTTGGTGATACCTATGCTTAGGAGTGATGTCATTATTTTTTTTATTGAGACCTTCTATTGAAAAGCAGAAAAACCACTTGGTAGAAAAAGGGCTTGCCTGGTGGGCTGGGTGGGTAACCCTAGAAAGAACTTTCACTGGGGATTCCTCAGTCCCTTTCTTTGTAGGCCTTTAGGAAAGCTCTGAAGACCACCTCTTCTGTTGGTTTCCTCTTGAATTGCATTTTTCGGCTGGCCGTTTTACTTGCATTTTTTATGTTTATTTACTGAATTTAGGTTGTCTTCTTACTGGGGATTATTGTTTTTATTGCTTGTTATCACCTTGCTGATGTATTGTTGCTTGTGCTATTCAATAGTTTCTGTGTACAGATTTTCCACATATACTCTTGTGTCTTGGGGAAAGATAGATGAGGTGAAGCCCAGGCCAGGGAGCGCATGCTATCAGCTGTTCAAGAGATCTTCCATCAGCTTGAAAGACTATGTGCTGATTTCTTTGATTTTTAGTCACATTTTTTTCAGTATGTAAACACTGAAAACAGTCTTGGATGTCACAGCAGAAAAATAGTATAGAGATGTATGGGGAAAATGAAATACTGAGTGAGAAACAGCATCAGGAAATTGGGTTGGTGAGCACAGAAAGATATTGCAGTATTGATTAAAAACAAGGAAAAACTAGTAAAGCAAGAGCCACAGAAATGTCTGGTGCAAACAAAAATGGCAGGATCTGGGTTTTGAAAGTCATTTTAAGGAGCCCAGTAACTGGACTGTTACACATAGAGCTTAAAGACTGTGTTCAAGAAACATTACAACCCACACTCAGGAGTTGAATATGGGCTGTGTGTAGGCTGTCATTGAAGCATGGGTTGTTCCTGGTTGTCGCATCATTTTAACCAGTCAAGACAGCAATCTATGGTGAACAACTCACAGTTCATAAGCAAGCAACAAACCCTAGGTTCTTGTCATAGGATGTTTGCAGTTAACCAGCCATAGCATGTTAGCCCAGCTAGGTTCAGACAACCTGACAGCCCATCTCTCAATAACAACCCACACTCCACTCTCGAGAATGGATTATCCTGTTGCCAGAATGCAGTCAAGAATGTAACACTAGACCAGGCAGAACGGAAAGTTTAATTGCTTTTATATTTGTGTTATTGTTTAAAGCGGAAGATCATTTAATATAAAACTCCCACTATGTTTTATTCTCTGAGAGGAAAGAGAGTAGGTGGACAACGAAATTTGCAGTTCTGCCTGATATTCCAGAGCAAACAAACATTCAAATGAATCTGATGAAGATAATGATGTGATGTGCAGAGAAGAAGCAGAGACTGAGTAGAATCCCTAATTTTAAAAACAAACCTTCCACAGAAGAAGGAGGGGGCAGATACAAATAGAAGTTTGGGGGTGGGGGGAAATTTGCCTTTGGTGCAGGGAAGATAGATGCGCTTTCCCATGCATGCCTCTGCCAAGCGGGGTGAGCAGACAAAACACCTTTTGTGTGGGTTCATTTACTATAGATCAACAGGGCATTAGCAATGCAGCAAGCTGTTTATGTAGGAAAAGCAACATGCTGTCAGATGGCAAGTACAGTGCACACATAGTAATAGCTATTCAGAGAGATCACTTGGAGGAGGGAAAAGGGACCAGTGAAATAACAAGAGTAAAAGAAACATTAAATGGAAAAATACCAAATGTGAAAAGCAGTGGAAGCAAAGCAAGAACAGATCAAATTCATATACAGTGACAGTATATGGGAGATTGTAGTCATCTGTGAGTAAGCCTCGAATAGTGTACATTGCACATACATACAGATTACATTTGCAACTTAGCTTGCAAGTAAACCCTCAAGCTACAAGCAAAGATGAAGATAAAATTGAAAGGCTGCTTGCAGAACTGAGAGATGGAAATGAGGAATTAAATTTCATGAAGTCTAACAGGGGATTTTGGAAAAAAAATATTTTGCAACAGCAGAACAGTCACAGTTAAAACAAGAGGAAACACAGATCAATTTAAAATCGTATGGTTTTATTATGGCTCTGATCCAAAGAGTGAATATCCTCAGCATAGCTAGAACTGTCTCATCGCTAGACATAGAACAGTTTGTACTTACATTTCTTTGCATGCTCACTTGCTCTTTTTCCTTCTCTCTCTCCTTTTCTTTATTGACTATGAGACCTAGTCACATATGCACTCCTTTGGATAGCAGCATGGAGGCATATCTTTGTTGCATCATATACTGGAAAGTCTGCTTAATGTAATAATACTGTACTGAGGAAAAACTGCTTCTATTTACAAAAGTACCTCTAGTGATCCTCTCACACATTCTTCAGAAAACAAAAACCTTCAAATTATCCCAAGGATCCTAGAAACCCTAAAAGTCTTAAAGAAAAACAATTCAGTGGGGAAAATCCCCCCATTGCTCAATTACAACAGAGCATGCCCACTGCGTGGCGGGGGCGGGGGGGGGGGGCAGAAGGCTGTCTGGCTGTTGGAGAATCAGGTCAAAGAAAACTGGAGGTGGCATATGAATGGAATGCTCTCAAAACCTGATATAAAATAGAAATTGGTAATGTATACCAGTGTTACATACTAAAATGGAATTTGGTGCCTATAGGATAAGCAAAGCAACTTCTTCAGTTATTCTAAATGGACACACACTGAGTGCTGTGTTATAATCTTCATTTATTCATAATAAGGAGGCCCTCACATGAATAGATGCCGGAAAGCAAGATGACCATCCTTAGGATGTGTGGTTTGTCAGGTAGTTACTGAAATCCTGTTATGGTAACTTGCACATTTAAAGACAACAGCTTCAGTATTCACTGTGGTTCATTTGGAAGTTCAAGAAAGACAAGACCGGCATTCATCACCTAATTCATGAATTTCATCCACCTTTAAGATACCTTAAGGACAACTGGGTCCTTTTCAACTGTTCAACACTGTAATGTGAGTAATGGGTTGTGTTAATCACTGTTTTGTTTCAGTGGCTTTTTTCCCTGATGTGTAAGGAGCACTTGGCATTTTTAGTAAAGATGACAGTATTTACTTCTTTGTCTAAGCATTAGAATGAAGAGCTTGCATAACCAATGTTCTGCCATGAGAGAAATTCTGAAAGGCAGTGTTTTGTCAAAGAGTGTTCTTGAAAGGTTTATCTAAGGTAATTCAAAGATCAGGCCAGAGCAAGGTGTGATCAGGTAGTGAGTCAAGATGAGAGATAACATAAGGCAGAGAACAGCTGGCCAGTAAGAGTTTGTTGCTCACATCAAAGAGTCTACTCTGATTGACCCAGAATGCTAAATGATGGTGTTAAGCTAATCAGGATGGAGTTTACATTCAGCTGCTTAGGTTCAGCCCTGGAATACTTGTGGGCTCTGATCAGGCTAAAGTTGTATTTGCTAGCCAGCATGAATCTGGCAAAAAAACTTCCTATTCATGCCTATTGCCCCATATCTTTCTTCCAGTGTATGTTATGCAACACAAATCCTAGCAGAAAATGTTCAGTGATCAACACATATAACACTGACTCAACAATTTAGCAATCACCTCCCAGACCTTGTGCTTTAGAATCACATGAATCTTCCTCAGGTGTTGGTATCTCTGTAGGTGGTTATATGAGGACTTCTAGGAAGTAACTCTTGTTGAACTTAAAATATGCTTTGTTGCAATTTATTTGAATATAGAAAATATATATATATAAATACATGTTAAATTTATATTGAACCTTACCATGAATAGTGACCCTAAACATGCACACATATACAGAATCCTAAACTGTTTCCCTGTAGGAGAAAGGATGGTGGTTTAGAACAATCCCCCCAAAAATGGCATTTCATCTGCTTCTTAGAGGAGGGTGTCATTGCATACTAAACCCTGTCAGACTTCACTGTTTTGCAGTGTGGACTACCTCTGTAATATTAACTCCAGTGGCAATTTTTAAACAAATGCCTAATAGCATCTTGCAGTGTTAATTCTGCTATGAGATGGATTCTGGTTAGCTCAGTGGCTTCCTTTTTAGCACTGCCAGGCCAACAGAGAATACTTACCCCCTATCTTAAAATATACCTCAACAGGCACAGAAATCAAAATTTAGAGGATGAATTGAGAGAACGGTCACCTTATCTCTATAAACAAGGAATTGCAGGGTGGGAGAGATCCCCCAGTCCTTTCCCCTTCCCCAACAGAAAGGGAAATGTTGTGTTCAACTAGCATTTCACACAGAAAACACAAAATACGAGTGACATCAACTCTGAACACCCAAATTCACAAATCTTTAAACATCCAAGTGACACGTCCAGGGAACCTGTCCCAACCTGTCCTCTAGCATCTTGCGCACAAGAGTTTGAAAACGCTTGCCCTTTGCATGTCTGCGCACAGAAAGCGTATCCAAGAAGAAGATGCACCAGTGAGCACGGAGGAATGGAGCTTCCCAACTACACTGTAGAGCTGGTCGTCGTTAGGTCATTGCCACTCTGCTGCAGACTACAGGGTCATGCGTTTCAGAATTAGTCAACACCCCTTACCTTGCCGGAGGCTACTGACTCTTCAAAAGGCACTGCAATCAGCAGTGTACTCTTCACTATACATTAATTACATTATGAAAATAAGTAAAAGATTGAAATGACTTCATGAGCACTTATCCCTGGACGACTGACTCTGCAAACAGGTCATACGTCTTAATTTGTGCTTTAAAGGCCCATACTTTTCTGTCTCTTTAAGCTCTTTACAAGTTTCTCATCTCGTGTGCCCTGCTGGAGATCTATAAACCCACTCTCTTCATAGTTAAAAAGAACATAATGAGATTAGATTGAGAGCCAGCAAATCAACAGTTTCTCAATGGATTTTCTAAATTCTAATTAGAACAATGTCATTGTTATTAGGCTTCCATTTTTCTAATAAGCCAGAAAAGTGATTATTTTTCTTTCTGCATCAGCAAGATAATTAACTTCTTTCAGCATATATTTCATAATGGTAACAATTAAAAATTACAATCATTAAAGGGCTGTAGAAACATTAATACAAAGTTTCAGAGTATCATACAATTATAAGATTTAAGAACATCATACAATTAAATCTAAAAATTAGTTACTACAAAAAAGATAGCCATGAATAACAAGTAACCAAATGGAAGCTGATTACGGTGCTTTGTTGAAGCAGAGCAAAGTGAACACCCTCCCCACACTTTCCTATATTTTACTGTGGAATTGGATCTGAATTGAAATGGATTTAATTGGCACTGTTATTACTTGATATACACAAAACAATCAACACTGTGAAGGTGCAAAATATTTTATTATGGCAATAATACAACTCATTTTAGCATTTTTATGTCCACCATGACCATGTCTTTTACAAAGTTAATGGGTCATTACAGCAAGGATAGCTCAAAACAATGGCTGAGTTCTGGACCGCCAGGAGGGAAAAGAAGCCACAGAAAATCTTCTCTCCACTTTCCACCTGCCAGCTGCATGGTTTTTCAAAGGATCTTCATTTCTGCAGCTTGCCATGTCACCTGAATCAGGCATGGTGTGGGATTGCTTCAAAGCCACACCAGAATCTTACACAAAGCCATGGTGGTTTCAAAGCTATTTCCACTGCACCCATTGCCAGGGCTAGAGAACATGGAAGCTGCATGCGCTGGGGATAGTTAGGGAATTCATGCAGCATGTGACTAGCACCAGGAGGTAGAGAAATGAAGAAGCCCCTGCTGCTTCTTTTCCGCCAGTGATCATCCAAACTTGGGCAATACATTGCTGCTGAAAAACTCCATTTCCCCAGCTAAGCCCAGGAAAAACAGGGATCCTGCAAAGCGGCCGATGATTTAGAAACATAGAAACAGAGCAAGTCAGAAGGGGTCTCCTGGGCCATCTAGTCTGACCCCCGCTCCAGCCAGCTCCGCTCACGACATGCCCACCATGTGCATGTCCAGCCTATCCTTGAACACCCTCACCGATGGGGCCTCAACCACCTCCCATGGAAGCCCATTCCACACCCTCGGGGTCCTAACTGTCAGGAAGTGCTTCCTGGCATCTACATAAATGGAACCTTAATTTCCTATTAAGCAAAAGGTGTAGGCACTTTTGCTTGGGCCCTGTGAGCCCAAGCTTCACCCCAGCTTTGATACAACCAGCCAGATTATCCTAACTACCCTCACTGGCTCACCTTGTCGTATGTCCCTTGAGAAACATGGCTGGTGTGGAGCACAGCAACTCTTAATAACCCATGGGCTTTTGCGGGGTGATTTAGGATTGCTGCCTGCTCCCTAAAAGCCAGCCATGCCGCTCAGGTTCAGACAACATGGCAAGCCACACCGATAAGAGAAATTAGGGAAGTATGGCTGGCAAGAAGCTGGCATGTGTTGTGGGAGAAATAAGCTACCATGGCTTATTTGCCTTGCTGCACTCATGAGAACCAGACCTATAGATACGGTGGGTGGCAAGCCCAAATGTATTGAAACAAGACGGGAAATGCTTGGCTTAACAGCTTTGAAAAAGCAGCCACAAAAAGCGCAGGTGCTATTTTGAAAAGCATAAATGGAAGCATCACTTCTCCTTTATTCTGCACTAGTAAGACCTCATCTGGAATACTGTGTTCAGTTCTGGGGCTCCAGGTTTTAAAAAGACGCAGAAAAACTAAAAAGGGTTCAGAGGAAGGCAATAAAGATGGTCCAGGGTCTAGAAACTAAGCCCTACAATGAGAGGCTGAGAATGCTTGGCATGTTCAGTCTTGAGAAGAAAAGACTACAAGGGGATATGATAAAAGCACCTCAGAAGCTGTCACAAGAGGAAGGGAAAGACCTCTTCTCACTCATCCCTGAGTGTAGAACAACAGACTTAAACTGCAGCACACCAGATTCAGGCTAGACACAAGAAAAACCTCCTAACAGACGGAGCACTACAACAGTGGAGCCAGTTGCCAAGAGAGGACGTGAGCTAGAGACAATCAAGGCAAATGTGGACAGTCAGCTGAGTGGGATGGTGTAAATTGGCATCCTGCAACTGCAGGGGGGTGGACCTATGAATCGATGAGAAGAGGACAATGTAGTAGTGCTTAACTTGTTGGACTGAGACTCAAGAAATCTGGAGTCTAGTCACTACTCAGCCACTGAGTGACTTTAGGCCAGCCACAGACTCACAGCCTAACCTACCCAACAGGGCTGTCATTGTGAGGATAATATGGAGAGGAGAAAAACCTCATAAGCTACCTTGGGTTCCTTGTAAGAAAAAGAAAGTGGGGTATAAATGCAATATAATAATAATGTAATTGAATATGGGATGCAAGGCTCAGCCAGTAGTAAGTAAAAAGGCAAAACAATTCAAAATTCTGTCTTTTGTATTCAAGAGTCTTCCCATAATGTCTGATGAGGCACCCACATAAAGCAATTAGAAGGACCTGTAATACTGAACAATTTCTAAGAACTCTTTCTTTCAGAAAGTACTCTTGAAGAACCTTGTAGGAGTGTTCACCAGAGAATTTTAATAATCTGAAGGACATTAGCTTATATACTATTTTCACTCACTTTTCCATAAAGTACATGATTTTTACCTCTAAAAATGTTACTCAGTCACTTGCTGTTGCACTCTTTAAAGCACTCATAAGTAGGTAACAGTCTTCCTGCAAGAGAAATATGATTGACTGTTACGGTGACAGTAATTGCATTTTAGCAAACGTAACTATTATAGTAATTTTCTCCAGAAAAGAGACATCTAACTAACTTAAAAAGCTTGTTACTTCCTAACACATTAACTTTGGCAAATTTAACACAAAAGATTTTAAAAGTGTTCATAGATGTAACAGTCAGTCCAATTTGAAAGTGTTTTTATGCTGCATATCCCATGATACCCCTTACTATTAAATGCTAACAAGAACAACAATCTCTCTGGTATTCCCCAGCTCCACTTTCCTAGACTCTTTTCATTTCCATGCCTAAGGGTGTGAATCTATGCATTAAGAAGAGGAAAAATGTCCTACAACTCCCAGCATTCTCCAGCCATCAAGGAATTAGTCTTCTTCCTGCCCTTGTTTGCTTTTCTCCCCAAGACTTTTAACCAGCTTTGCAGCCTGCATCACACTTGCCGCACAGCAGCCGGTGAAGTGACACAGTAAGTAGAAACTGGTTGCTACCCCTGAGTTGAAATCAGTTGGAGTCCAACTTGGAATGCATAGGAGTTGGTTGCTACTCATGTGCTGAAGGAAGACCAGGGCACGCACCCTTTCTAAGTCTGAGACATGAGATGGCGGAGAAATAAGACAAGTACAGCACTGTAAACTAGCCAGAAATCTAAGCTTAGCTTGTTGATTTTATTGCCTGCACCCACCCTGGATCCTTTTAGCCACCCCGTGGCTATGATGACAGCAATGATGACAATGATTTCATTGCCTTCCTATGCCACCATTTCCTCCCTTGTGAGGAAGCCAAGGCAGTTTGCATAGCTCTATTTCATCTTCCTCAGAAGAACACTGTGAAATATTTATTTGATGTATTATTCCTGATTTTATATGCTATGAATTGTTGATTATTGTTGTGTGTTGTATAGTTTAAAGATGTGAACTGTCCAGAGAGCCTTTTTGGCTGATGGATGGTATAGAAATGTTTATTTATAAATAAGTAGGTTGGACTGAAAAACCGTGACTGGCCCAAAGTCTCCTAGTGAGCTCCATGGCTCAGTGGGGGTAGAACCCAGGTCCCCAGTCCAAGACTCAAGCCACCACACCACCTTGTCTCTCAGAAAAACATGATGCCCAACGTCATTTGCAGCTCCCACCTGCCAGGAGCTGCGACTTCCTTCTTCCTCCAAGACGACTTTATGGTGACAGCTTCTCCCACTCTACTCCTACTATTGCTGCCCTTTCCTAACACTCTGAAAACCAACCGTGGCTTTCTCTTCAACTCCCTTCCTGTCTCTAATGTAAACTCTTTTCATCTGTGAACACCCCTCTGCTGATCCTCACTGTATTTTCTTCTCTCCCTGTCATTCTGTCTGATTTCCATGTCTTTCGCCTACTCTTTTGTCAGAAAAGATGCCTTGTCTTGTGCTTTTTCTTTACAAGAGGTTTTTCTTTCTTTCAAACTGTACCGCTGTTGCTGGCAGCAGCCAGGAGGGTGCTGACACCGCATCTGAGCCACAGCCTTTCAGCCAGGTACCCTCTGGGCATTATATCCCCTCTACCCTACCTTATGGAGGGCCATCTTCTATATAAACGACAGTAGAGCAAAGTCTTCTTCTTGAAAGGATCCTCTGTTTGAAGGGCTGTTCAAACTGTGTCCAGTGCAGGACCAGAACCATAACAAAGGAGGGCCCGGCGGGAGTTCAAGGTGCACGTCCACGGTTAGCACCTGAACAACAGACTGGGCAAGCATACAGGTCACTTGAGACTACTCTACCTTGGTACTGTGACATCTAATTCACTTGCACAGCACACAATGCAGCTGCCAACCAGTTGCCCTGATCTGCATCGGCCTCAATATTCCATTACCCACCACCCCAAAAGGATAACATGGTTTTTCAGGGGGAAAGGGGTAATTGCTGTTTCTGGGCACTACCAAGCCAGGTGTGCTCTGGTCTAGCATCTATCACAGCTCTTGGAGTGACAGCAGTGGGAGGGACATCAGAACTCTGCAACCACTTTGCGACTGTTCCCCATCCCAATCCTTCTCTTCCATCTTCCCATACTTGCTCTTTTTTCACACTGGTTCTAATTTTAATTCTGCCATCCCAGATCACTCTCATTGCATCCTCTATAGAACACTTGATCTAGCATATACTCTGCATAATGAGTGGAGACAGACAATAATTGTGACAGGCTCATGGTTGCCATGGAGACCATAGTCCCCAGCCACTCCCAGGAGAGTGGCCTCAGCATATAGGCTGAAGCCCTCAGAATACAACAAACCACCAAGAATCCAGCAGCAACCCTCAGCTACCTCAGCTACTGCAGGAACGGAGGCTGTTGAGTGGCTGGGTGAGTGTTACATCCTGTTCTGCCCCAAATACCGACCTTCAACAACACACACTCAAAACTAGAAGACTGCATGATGAGGCACTTGGGCAGGGGCATAGAATCATAACCGACCACAGTGACTCTGCCTCCCTGCCTCCTCGGCCTCCCCTGCTACAACATGGAGAACAAGCCTGGGAGAGGTTTACCACCCCAGTCTCCTCCAACCAATTCTTCTGTGCAACTATGTTAATCAGCAGAAACTGCAATGCCTTCTGGGTTATTAGCCAACATTTTTCTAATGGCAGATGTTAAGATAATTATCACTGTCTGTACTTTTTGCATTTTAGTGTTGGAAACACAGTCCAGCTTTATCCTCCACATGGTAAGCCCTGAGCATGGTGGATAACTTCTGGAGACCACTGTACTGTACTGATTTTATATACTGATATTTATTCCTATATTCATTAAAACAAC
>NW_025335798.1:23391939-23588328 GCF_004798865.1 Varanus komodoensis
GTTGTTTTAATGGTTACATACCATTTTGTATATTTTTTGAGGAAATGCAAACCTAATTTTAAAAAATTAATCAGTGAATGATACAACAGGACTGAAAGGTAGAGATCAGCAAAACATACTTTTAAAAATATAGAATTGGATCCAGACTGAGTCCACGATGGAACAGATCCCTCGAAAAGAATGGGACTTAAGCTAGTCACATGTCTTAAGTTAATCATACAGTTACGTACATAATATGACAAGCTTCAAACCTGGACTGATATGAGGGAGAGGAGCACTTAGTTCAAAGAGTAATGCCAATTTAAATTTTAGCTTCACTCCACTGAAAGAGGAGGAGGAAGAGGAGGAACATTGTAGTCAGTTCTGTACATGAGAAGAGACTAAGATAACTGCCTAATATACTACTTCATTCCACTTCCCTTTTTTGTGATCTTCAACCTCACCGTGAAGCAACGGCTGATGGGAAAGTTAACAATATGGAGGAAAATATATAATCATACAGTACAGATACAGCAACTTGTCATCCAAGGGCAGTCATTCCAGTGATGGACTACACAGTAAATCATAGTAATGTTCATAAGATAGCAATGAAGGTGCATTAGCATTTAATTTCATCTATTGCTTCTGGGCATCACCTGAATACTAATTAGCAGCTAACCTATTGGAAAGGATGTGATACTGCACATCTGGAGCAAATCTTTCCTCAATGCTTTCTGGAAACATCAATAATACAATTTGCAAGGCATGGGTTCTTAATGTGCTTTTAAACTGGAGTTGCTATCTAAAGCGGTGTTGATGTATATGTCGGGTTTGTTTCACATGAGCTGTGAATATTAAAAACAAACAACCAAATGTTTTAAATGTTGAAAATAGCATTGGGGAGCATGTGAAAAGAAACTTCAGCAAAACCAGGCTAGAACACATGCCATTCCTTTTTTTTTAAATCTCTAAGGATAATACCCAGTGTAAGTCTGACTAACGGTTGACCTACTGAAATGGATGGAACTTAAGTTGGTTATGACTAACTTAAATCCCATTCGTTTCAGTGGGGGTACTCTTAGTTGAACTTGCCCTAATTTTCTGGGCAAACCTCAAGATAATACGACCCATACTGTTTATCAAAGCACTGGTTTATTTGCATAAGGACTAGATCGGACGTATCTGGGAGCATGAAGGGTACTTCAATAAAACAAGTTGCCTGCTCCATTTCACTTTTTTTTCTTCTGAAAATAAGATCTAGGGATGAGGATGTTTTTGGACATATGCATACTTTGCATTCAGTAGTTTTTGTTTTTCCAGTATTCAAGCAGCTATATGTTGTGACTGTTCTTTCCCCAGCAAGCAAAAGTTCCGTTGATTAAACAGCGCACGTGACAGCGGTGATAGGTACTGGTGCAATTTTCCCCTCACTATGGCTATAACCCTAACATAAATGTCCACTCAGCAGATATTAATCCTTTTTGGGAACTGAAATGAATATGAACCCCCTGAAAGTAAAGTGTGCAGGAGCACCTCTTCTCTGACAGGGCACTGCACAGTCCTCTTACTGTGTCATCCCAGACTGATCGTGAAGAGAACCACTTGTTTGAATGTGCCTCCCATATCAACAACTGTCTACATGTGGAAGCCTACCGTACAGCAGGGAGATCCGAAAAGATTACCATTTCCAGTGGCAGCTAGTAAGGAAGCAAGGTCAAAAGGAATGCTGGGAAGAGACCAACACTGCTAGAAAGAAGACCCATACTTTTAGTGTGCAAGGCAGCAGTAGAGACTTGGTGTGTGACTGCTAACTTACTAGCAGTTCCCAGTAGTAGAACATCTTGTCAGAATCCTCCCCAACTGTGAAGACAGAGAGGCCTCTTCTGAGTAAATGCAGTGAATCCATTGAAAATTCTGCTTTGCAGAAGGACTGGAGGAACCTGCAGCACACCAAGATAGCCTGAGGATACATAACTTCCACCTTCCTACCAATCCTTGAGGCTCCAAGGAAAGTCTCCAATGTTCCTCCTCCATTTCTGGGGTTCCAGAACAAAAGGAGGTTGTAGACCTGGTGGGAAACTCAAAAGTGCTGCAGGAGCATATGTATGGCTACCAAAAGACGTTCTTGTCGGTGCTTTTCTCAGAAGAAGGGAACTACTTCGGAGAAAGTTTCACTCAGAGGGGGAAGACCAGCCATGAACCAACATAGGGCCAGGAAGAGGAGAAGTAGCCACTGTGTATGGAAAACCTTCAGTGGGCTTTGGACTTCTGCTGGTTAACCATTGTTTGCTCCAGTAGACCCCATGTAGCATTGACTCCAGCTCAATGAGGAGTAACAGCCCCTTCACAGCTCTACTTACCCACAATACCTCACTAGCCACGACTCACCATTTTCCCCTTATGACTATAGCAAGTTGTCTGAAGGCATCCCACATGTCATATGGTTAGTGGGAACTTGCCTGAGTAGTAGAATGTTGGGAGAAAGAGACATGCTTCCTTATTTTCCAGTGTGGACGTGGTGGGAAATATAGTGGTATTTGTATAATCCATTTCAGTTCTATGTCAAACTCATGCAAGGGAAAGCAACAACATATCATATGAATCTACTCACAACATGCATATACTAAAGACCTGGAAAACATTTCACATTTTAACACACCATTTCTCAGAATGACGGAACTGTCACATGAAGGAATTCTTACCAAAAATATAGAAATGCTAAAGGCTAGAAGGAAAGCTGTTGTATTACTTCTATATAATTCCTTTGTATAAGCTAAACAAAAGCAGCTTTGATTTACCTCTACAGATAAATTCCTGAATTGTTTTTATTGCTTGCAGAAGTGCCTGATCCTGCCTAATATGGGAAGCTAAGCAGGGCCAGACCTGGTTGGAATCTGAATGGAAGACCCGAGTCCTGCATTGAGCAGGCAGTTGTACTCAATGGGCTGCTAGGCCCCTTCCAACTGTATGATTCTATGAAGTTTGTTAGGCTAGGTGACCACGTAGAAGTCAATGTTCTAAATCATTATGCTTTCTGCCACTTTTTTAACAACAAAAATAACAAAAAACATCATCTAGAAGTCAACCAAAACTGTCACAGCATAGCTCTAAACAAGAATTGAAGTAATTGTTTTTAACAGAAATAATCAGATATACTGATTGAAAATAATTATAATTGATTTAATAATTGAAAATTATTAATAATTGAAAACTGACATTTCTTAATAAGTATAATTGAGTATGCTCCAAAGAAGCAGGAAATGATGAAATCTGTTTCCTAAAGGACTTCATCAGGCTGTAAATTTATTGGTCAAATCTTTGAGTGCTTCTTTGGTAGTTTTTCACATCGATCAGGACTTAGTTCTACAAGCTCTAGTTAGTTGTATTGTTTTTAAAAATTACATACAGCATAAATGAAAGAGAAGTTTTCCATATCAGTGAAGCAATATAGAAACATTGAGGGCATCCACATGTTAAAGAATGTGGGATACAGGTATTGTGGAGTTATCAGACCAGAGTAATTTACAAAATATTCATTCAGAACTGAAATGAAGTCATTGGGCTACAAAATTATCTGCAAGAAGAGACAATTAACTTTAATTTCATATATGAATTTGCAGCATGTTAGAAGGTGAGATAGCATAATAGGGGGTGATCAAAAAGGAATCTGTAGTTAGAATACTACTTAGGAAATGAAAATAATGAAGGCTATGGCTTTACAATCAGGATTGTGTACAAGAAAAGGGGGTTGCCTATTTCTCCCATGCCAATTTCACAATTAAAATCCTCCCCCACAAACAGGTATCATATGGACAAACCTGTAGCTTTTGCTTCATGTGGGGAGTGAGGGGAGGAGGTTAAACAACTTTTTAAAAGAGAATATGTTTTAGAAAGTAAAATCTATACCAGTTGAAGTACAACTGCTACCACTCTATCTTCCCAACACTCCAAAAAACAAAACAAAACAAAACAAAACAAAAAAGACAAGACAAGACAAGACAAATGAGTAAATGTCAACAAAACATTAAAAGCAAAACCTTTTGGTATAAGGGGTAAAATACACTTTTTTCTTTCTTTCTTGGCTCTGCCAATGGCTGACAGCATCCAAGAAACAGAGTAACAGACTCTTGCATCATATTTTTGGCAAATAAGACATCTGTGAGAGCTTGCCTATCTTGGCCAAAGAGTGAATGAAACACATGATCCAGAGGGCACCATACACCCAGCAGGGTCACCCTATTCATTAAACCCAAATTTCAAGCAAGCAACTGCTCTGATGGAATGAACTCTTCAGACTCAGGGAATCTCCGTCCTGAGAGCTGCCTAAGCTTTCCTAATTCTCTTTAATCCACCTTGATATTGAAATGCTAGACATTCCGGCACCCTCTTTCTGACTTCTAAATAAGACAAATAGTTGTTCTAAATGGCTGAGTGCTTCTGTTCTCTTAAGGTAAAAATTTCATCAGGCTATGTAAAATGTTGTCCAAGTGAGGCTTCCTTTTACTTTTGGATGGAGTAAAATCGAAAGGACATCTTGATGCCAGTGGATCTTTGTCACTGGCTTTGAGAGGGAAAAGATCATCTGTGGGCCAAAGAGATACCAAGTCGTACCAAAACAGCTAATTTATCTCCAGGATCTATATTGCAGGAGATCCAGTTCATCATGGAGATACTTGTTTACTTAATATTTTAATGCCGTTCCTCAGCTGGTCCCACTGAGCCCAAGGGTGCTGGTTTCAGTGTTAAAAATTTCATTCTGAGCAAGGCATGTGAGCACCTACTTTTGAAGAACCATTTTTTTCTAAGCTAAGTGACAGCATTATGGTTCTGCATTATTCCTTCAAGGAAAGTAGAAGGCAAACCTTGCAGAGGGGTTGTGGACCTGTTCCTGGGAGCCAAACTGGGTGATAAGGAGCAATGTACACTGAGTGAAGCTCTTCACTTACAATTCACTTCCAGTTATTTGCCCTTGGAAGACATGAAACTGGGGAGGAAATTCTTTGGCAGGCCATATTTATCATGTGATATTAATGCAGAACCAGTGTGGTATAGTAGTTAAGAGTGTGGGACTGGGATTTAAGTAATCTGGATTCTAGTCCATACTCAGCCATGGAGCCAACTGGATGATTTTGG
Organism: Varanus komodoensis; assembly: GCF_004798865.1. Lineage (NCBI taxonomy): Eukaryota > Metazoa > Chordata > Lepidosauria > Squamata > Varanidae > Varanus > Varanus komodoensis. The sequence goes on from NW_025335798.1 coordinate 23,397,052, forward strand.
GCCAATCACCAATTCCCTACCTCACAAGGTTGTTGTTTTAGGGCTAAGATTGAGAGCAGCAGGAGGAGAGTAATGTAAGCTACTCTAAGTTCTTCGTAAGAACTCAGGCAGGATATAAATCTGATAATTAATAAATAAAATTAATGGTAACTGCCATATTTGGGGTGGCATATGCCAATAAAAGGAAACTATGCTAAATTGGAATGCTAAGACTATCACTCTACATGGCTGTTAGTCATAAATGCAAAACTTAGCACACCATCTGATATGACCAGCTTGCTCTAGAAAAAGACCCAAGTATCTGTGATTTAAAAGACAGAACAGGCAAAACACGTACAGCTGCAAAACAAACCACAGCCACCTCACATTTTTCTTTTCTAAGAATGCCTCTGAACATATTTAGTTCCAAGGTATTATTGTAAATAAAGATGGCACTCTGCTAAAGAATGGCACTTTTTTGCAGCAAGCCAGCTTCTATATTTTTTAAAATTAAGAAATATAACTTTTAAAAAATCAGGAAGTCCAAGGATTCTGGTGGCCACCAAGGGAGGGATCTGTGAACACCACACTGAGGAATCTAGATTTACAATAATAACCCATAGTTGTGGATATAAAAAGAGGCCTAATCCAGACATTTTAATGTCAAATTTAACCTTCAACAAGTAAAAAAAATTCTAAGGACAGTTATAGACAAGATATTGTTTGTCCTTCAGTGATATTTCAGCTTCATCATAAATTCACATCTTGCTGATTACATTTCAGCACTGAAGTAAAGTCTTTGTACTTTCCAGTTTTTTGCGTGATCAATATTTCATTCTGTTCATTCAGATATCATGGATAGGCATGCATTATTCACACACTGGATCATCTTGGGTTTTGATGGAGATTATCATACAGGCTTTACTCACAGACACAAGTCACTTATTTCCCATAAGGCTTATTATGCCATTTTTCATATCTGCTCATTTCTTCTTGTCTTTTGCACCCAGATTTCTTCATGTTGTTCAGTTTAACCCTCTCTTCAAGGTAATTAACAACTTTCGTTGGGGAGTTAGCAGCAAAAAGAACCATACACAAAAACATAATCTTGCTACTATGGGTACTACCAGCTTTGAGAAGTGAGCAACCCACACACCAGCTCCATTGCTGTGTCTCATTCCCTACTTGCCTGCTGTGGTGGCCTCACTTTTTGTGGTGTTCTCCTCCTTTCTGGTGCCATGTGTTGGGAAAATTTGGATAAATTCTGGCAGAAAGCCGTTGCTTCTGTGTGCTTTTGCGTTATAAAATCAGTCCTGCACTCCTTCTCAAACGCACCAGCTTTCCAAGCTAAGTCACTGTTTAAAATGGCCTTCCTCCCCCGCTCCTTTCTCTCACCTTTAGCTGTAAGCTACAGTAGACAGGCCATTCAGTCCAAATATACATTATATGCCTTCACAATGACTAAATAATCATTGTTGGAATTCACAGTTTACCAGGAAGTATCTATCTTGCTAGGCCAGAGCGCTCCATGCGTCCTGGCCGATCAGAATGGTGCAGATGCATTTCTTAGGGTCTGAGTCTAGATGAGTTTATGAGTTCATGAATAGTTTCTCAGTAGCTTGAATTTACATGTCTGAGCAGACCTGGAGATGGGTTCAAGTCACTACACTGCAATTAGAAATACTCTAATCTCATTGTCAGTGTATGATTGACTGATCATCCTTTATCTGTTCTATATGTGATGACCTCAGAATTTTATTGCAATGTCTGCATTCTGTCATCAATTGCTCTGTACCTGTGTACGTGACCGGGAGGGTATAAAATACCTTGCAGTTGTATTGAAACCTTGCAGCGAGTTTGCCTCTGCCTGCCTGGTAATGCATTATCATGAGTCTACCACGGGAACCTGGGCCAAACAATAAAGGCACAGATGGTCTGAATGCTTGATCTTTCCCACGAACCCGAGTTTATTTCCTCCTCACGAATTGAAATTCTGGGATTCTGACAATTGCCACCATCTTTTGGGTGTTGTCTGGGGGCCACCCAGGATGTGACCTCCACATATGCCGTTTATGTTTCCCACTTAATAAGAATTTGGGACTGTAGAAGAAATTCTGACTGGTAGATTTCAGGCTTTCAGTGAGAGCCAGAGCCCAGGTGCAACTGTACTTGTGCCACAGAAATATTCCCTATTCATGCAGTCTATCAACATCTTCACAAAGTCTACCAACCATAATCTTGCCTGAATTCAGCTTTAGTTTCATCAAAGATGTCCATTTGGTCAGTTAACAGAAATAATTAGCTATAGGTAAAACTATCAAATGGTTCCTAGTCATTTTGGTCTAGTAAAAGGTAAAGGTTTCCCCTTGACGTTACGTCCAGTCATGCCTGACTCTAGGGGGCGGTGCTCATCTCCATTTCCTAGCCGAGGGAGCCAGCGTTTGTCCACAGAAAATCTCCGTGGTCACGTGGCTGCATGACTAAACACCGAGGTGCACGGAACACTGTTACCTGCCCACCGAAGTTGCATCTTTTTACCTACTTGCATCTGCATGCTTTTGAACTGCAAGGTTGGCAGGAGCTGGGACGGAGCAACGGGAACTCACTCTGTTGTGCAGATTTGAACCGGTGACCTTTCGATCAACCAGCCCAGCAGCTCAGCAGTTTAAACCACTGCGCCACCCGCATCCCTTTGGTCTAGTATCCACAACAATTAAATAACTCGGTCCATGTTATCACATGTGCTGCTTCCTTTAAGGTTGCTGTCTGAGAGCCAAAGCAGACATTAAACTAGCAGCTGCATCCCTTCTTCATTTTTACAGTAAAAGGGTAGGGGATACAATCCAGATACTAGTGTTTTACAATACTGGTTAACTTTGTATTTAAAGTAAGGTCTGATTTGTCCAATGGATTATGAATTTAGAAAGCGTCCTGGGTAGTTCAGATAATTAGTCTGGATATAACAGAGGTTATGAGTTAAAGGCCAGGCCTTTTCTGATAGCCCAAGGTACCTGCATGAGAAATCAAGATTACAGAAAGCATGAGGTATAGTACAATGTTGCACAATGGGCTTGTTCAGACAGAGGGCACAATACTATGCAATTTTAGGCAGAAAAAAAGCTTACAATCCCCAGCATGTCCCAGCTAGTATAACCAACAGGGTCTGGGGACTGGGTCCACTTCTCCCAAAATACATCATTCCAAGCTGATTTTCTTCAGAATCTGAACTTGAAAGACTGCTTAGTTGAAATGCCAAGGCCAGCCTGTCCTGAGGTAAGCAAGAGACCGGTGAGAATTGGACTGAGCCTGGTTCTGAGGAAAATACTGTTCAACAGGCAGAGCTAGAAGACAGTAGGTGTAACTTGATCACTCCAAGGGACCAGTGCCAGCCCAAAGGAACAGACCCCTTGAACAGTACCGGGACCCTCTGCTGTGCGGCTCACAAGCAGCAGAAGGTGCCCTAATGGCGAGGATAATGGTGCCTGGTGGGGAAGGGGGGAGACTGATCCAGTTTGGAATAGACTTGTTCACATGAGCTGTTTCCCTGCTAAGCTGGCTTTCTAACATCACTGATGCCTTTTGTTAATGACTTCTGCAATATTTCATTTATATCACAAAGCCAGTCCAGCTGGACAGCTTTAAAATTATAAGGACTGTCGTGAGAAGCCTCTCTTTTTAATGCATTTTTAATTTTCTTAACATATAAATACATAAAAAGAATATAAAACAGAGCAACCTAAAATAAACAGAGCAACCTAAAAAATAAACAGAGCAACCTAAAATGAACAAAGTAAGCAAAGTTGCCAAGGGAATGAAAAACAAATGTAAACTTATACATTTAATCTGCCAAAACTATCTATCTTCCATCTTTCAATGTTCTGTGAGAGTTTAACAGGGAAAAAAGTTAACTTATGCAACAACGAATCTTCCTATCACTTCAAGCCCTCTACTTCTTTTCTTTTTCCTTTCAAACTCTCCCCAACTCCGTAATCATACGGAGCATAATAAAATTTCCATTTATCATTTAATCCTTCTAACAATCTTCTGTTTACATAGTTAACTTTGCCATCATGGCATATTCTGCTAGTCTATTTCTCCATTCTTCAATTGTTGGGGCTCTGATGATTTCCATTTAGAAGCAAATTCTTGCTGCTGTCGTCATACACTTGAATAACTCTGACATATTTTGAAAGGATCTCTGGCACTATATTCAAAAGCATATTCCTGGGACTCACAGGAAACTTGGTTTGGAAAATTTTCTACATTTCTGCATGCATCAATTTCCTTTTTTCATTATTTCACAAGTCCACCACATATGATAGAAAGTCCCATCCACCCTGCTACATTTCCAGGATTTTCCATTGTAATTCTTGCCTATTTTTCCAATGTTTTTTGGAGTGATGTCCCACCAATAAAACATCTTGTACCAATTTTCTCTTTATGCTTGACTAGCAGTGAATTTAATATCTTTTTTCCAAAGAGTTTCCCACTGACACAGTGATATTTCTTCTCCAATGTTCTGTTTCCAAATTAACATACATTTCTTATCTTGATAGCTTTCAGTATCATAATGTAATAACAGTTTGTAGAGTCTTCCCAGTAAGTGATCATTCTGTTTTGTAATCAGCTTTTCAAAATCTGTCAAATCTCTTGTATTTCCCCTTTCAGTCTTGAAATCAATTGGTGATAAACAAGCCACAGTATGTTTTTCCCTTCATCTTTCAGTTGTTGCCAAAACTTGACTTGTCCTGATTGATCAATGATAGCTTATAGGATCGTTATTTCTCCTGAAGTGTTTTCCATATGCTTCCACTGGGGACATCAAAGGGCAGATTGGAGGACTATTTTTTCCCCTCATGGAATACCAAATTTTTATTAAACTCTCTCTTAACATTTGGTTGTTGTTTGATATCAAGGCCTTCTTTACTGACTCCTTAACCCACAGGAGGGTATGTATTCCATCTTGAAGATCAGCTGTTTCCAACTTCACTCACCTATCATTGACATGTATAATCCAATCTGCAATATAGAGCAGGCCCACTGCATAATAGTATAACTTCAAATTAGGAATAGCAAGCCTCCTCTCTCCTTCGCATCCTGCAGAATTTTAAATCGAATCCTTGGCTTCTTGCCATTCCAAATAAAAATATTTAGTTGTCTCTGCCAATCTTGAGGAACTTTTTCTGATATCGCAATTGGTATAATCTGAAAAAGAAAATTCAATTTAAGTAGTACATTCATTTTTACAATTGAAATTCTTCCCAACCAAGATACTTTTAATTTAGTCCATTTTTGTAAGTCTTTTTGGATCTTCTTCCAAGTTATTTGATAGTTGTCTTGAAAAATGTCCTGTGATATTTATCCCTATTTGACTGGGTCTGACGTTATTTCACATCCTGATTTTTATATATATATTCTCCCCTTCCTGCTTATTAGAAACCTTCTTCTTGATCTGCCTGGAAGGTTAAGTGAGGGCAAAAGATCAGCCTCTGACACAGGGTCATGTTGGGAGACAGACTCTTTTTCCTATATAAATTTGTACAGTATTGCACCTTTCTTCATGGTTAGAGTAGGGACATTGGCTTAGTGAAACTTAAGTTAGCTGTTTGTCTCACTGAGATCAATGTGCCCACTCTGAATATGACTAAGCCTGATCTAGACCAGACAATGCTGCAGAGAAGAGAGATGCCACTGCCAGAATTTCTCCACTCACACATCCCTGGATTCAATCCAAAGCAGAATTGTGGCTTCTATGTGCCAACCAATATATCTAAAATGATATATTTATTAAGTAATATCACATTTTACAAGATTATCAGAAGACATCATTCATCATATTCAGTGATCCAAAAGCATCTTTAAATACACCAGTGTGATATCAGAAAACAAACTAGAATGTCAACATGGTTACCGTTTTTGGCAATGCAACACAAATCTTGACTAGATGAACTGGATTAGAAATTATTTCTTCAGATATCTGTTACATAACAAAGATGGGGTGGGTCACCTAGGATATATTGGAAAAACTGATTTGCCACTGTTTAAATTAGCAAAGACATACAAGTAAGTTGTAAGGAAAAAAGAAAGTGATACTATCACAGAGTAGCAATGGTAGAAACATACATGGGAGCCATCTAGCATGTGCAAATTTTAGTTGTATTTTTAAATTAACCGGACCAGCCTCTGACAACCATATCTGTTTCTTGGGATACATTAATACTAAACTTCCCTGGCTTCAACCAAGGACTTGTTATATAGGTTTTAGAAAGTTTTAAGACTGTAGGAAGCAAAGAACCTGCAGATTTGTTTTGCCTTGTTTTTTTGTCACGGATCCCTGATACTAATTTAGTCTCACAGCAAGTGAAGAAGTAAAGTAGCTGAGGACAGTAATGGCAGAAAATAACTTTTAAAGGTACAGGAAATGTCTCTGGGTTGTAACCTAGCAACCCCATTTAACACTATCTGATACAATATAAATCCTGTTCACCTGAAGTTAATGGGATTACGCATGTGATTAAAGTAAACTGGATTTAGTCCTACACATGCCATGGCCTCTATGCAAAAGAGGTGTGATTTAGAACTAGAATTTGAAAAATTTTTATCCTTTTGTGAATATCATTCAGAGGCAATACCTAACTTCATTATATCATCTATTTTGTTGTTTTGTGAGGGAAAATATAGGCATTTCTTTTGGAAATCCTCTTTTTATTTCTTCTTTAACACAGTTAAAATTGAGAGCTTTCCAAAGGTTTTAAAGCCTTGTAATCTGATTATTACAAAACATCTCTAATATACCATTGTAAAACTTTACCTGGGATCTTGAAAGGGTTTTTTTCTTCTTTAAAAAAGCCCACTTATTTACTGATAGATATTCCAGTACTATCCCTCCAGTGGTATGATATTCTGTCTATAATATATTGCCTAAAAATGCATGCGTATTTGAACACACTGCAGGCTCACCTGTGATGCTACGCCACTCCTGTGAATTTGCTACACCACATGGGTTGTTTGCTGAACAGTCCACATTATGGCCAAGAGATTGTCAGGAATGCTGTGGTTTGTTCTCTCCCTCAGTCCTCCAGGCAGGTCTAGCATGTATCACAAGGGACTTTGCAGCAACAATACTCGCATCCCTCTCCGTGCTTTGGTCACTATCCTTTTCCATTACCTAGCATTCTTTTTAGAGCCTCAGAGATGTACAGTTTGGCTCAGATATCAATATCATCAGCTTTTTGCAAGTGTACATGTGCACTCATACCACTGTTGGATATGTGTTAGTTTGTCTGCCAATTTTCTTGTATGTTTCAGCTGCCCAGGGGAGCATTGTAATGGAGTAGCAACATACAAGAGAATGACAAGGCAAAGTTGCCTATCACCTAATTTGCACACAGTTTTAAAGGAAATATTAGTAAAAGAAAGGAAGAACCTGTATGTGCAATTCAGAAGCACTTGAAAGTTTTGGGAGACGAGACAAAGGAATAGATGCACCAATAGGGAAGGGACAATATCTTCCCCCTTTGCCATATAATCATATCACTTATAAGTCCTCATGTTTTGTGGCTCCTTTTTGAAGCACTCACTACTACAGTTGTTATGGTTCCCTTACAGACAGGTGAAATGTGTGCCAATTTAAGGAGGTGAAATTTTGGGCACCTGCAGTAATGTAGCAGTTATTGCAGGTGCACAAACTTTCTCTCTATTTACTTTGCAGCCTTTCAGTTGATGCAAATCTTGCATCTATTTTCTTCCCAGCTATTAAATATTCATGAATTTGTCTTCTTTTACTCCTGAGTCCAAAAAAATATGCAAATATACCCGATTGCATACACCCTGCACTCCCAAAGGGGCCTCATTCACCCCATTCCCCACAAGCAATTTGCCCGTTTTTTTAATTGCCACAGTAAATCCTGCAAAAAAGAAATCATGAAAGTGGGGGGATTCAACATTCTCCCTTTCTGAAGTACCTGGAGAATCTGGGAAGTGCTAAAAAGGTGGGTTAGACTGAGTAGTGTCACTTCAACATTTATAAGAGAAAAGATAACATTACCAGGGGGGATACATTGTCGCCCATCTTCTGATGAACTTACTCCTTTGGCTTCCTCTCCATATGCAAAGCACATTTTTGGTGCTTCTAAAATGGACTACTCAATCTCTCCTTTCTCTTATTTATCCCTCTTGGTCCTTCATAACTGTGTGCAAATTAGTAGGCAATCTAGTCTTATCCATTTTCTTGCATGTTATCTATTTCCCTTTGACCAGGAAGAACACACAGATCAGACATTGGCAAGAGTGCACTTAGGAAAGACCAACAACACTAATTTTAAAAATACAATTAAAATTGCACATATTTGAAGCTCTGAAAAATAAAAAGCCAGGAAACAAAGGAAGGTCTTTCCAAAGTGCCATTCTTGCATTCGTGAAAAGGACATTGCTGGTAAGATCACAAAAAGAGGTTTTTGCAGCGCTTGCCAAGCATCTCTTTGCCAATGATAGCAAGACCTGATGAAATCAGTCTCCCAGATCTGGATGACACAAACTGGTGGGCATAAACAATTCTACAACAAGCCAATGGATTCTCTCTATAGCTTGTTCAGACTACATTACAACCCATCATGATGTTGTGAACTGCTGCACAACAGCCAGCAGAAGACACCATGTGATATTGTCCAAGTCCTTTTGCAAGGGGCTGTTTAACACTGTAGATTTTGGTTTTCTTCTTTCATGTGCAAGTATCTTGTTTTAAGTCAGAAAAAGCCTATCAATTCACAGGATGGCCCTTCTGAAAACACCCCATTATAAAGATTCATTTTCAAAGAAATTTTTATCACTCATTGTAAAAGAGGGCCATGGGTCATATTTTTTGGATCAAATTATTTATTGGACACAAATTTTCCTAAGCGTTTTGCTGGTGTTGAGCATAAAAATGCATATTGCATATGGCTGAAGTACAGCTTATCCCAATTATCAGTGTTATGCTGATAACTGGTATGTGTGTGAGAGAGAGTTTTGTTCATTTTTTGTACCTTTCATCCAATTAATTCAGAGAGGTATCTCCAATCTAGGGCCAGATCAGCAAGTTGAATTATGTGCCTTCAAACCGTGCCCCGGGGTGAGTTGCACACAGCTGTGGCTGGTAGACTTATTGTGACAGTCAATAACTGAGCATATCTGTTTGAATATGCCTGCTGGTACAAGATGTACAAGAAATCTTTACACATAGTTTCAGTTGTGTAACTGTTTTTGGAGGTTTGCCAGAACCTGAACACCTTCAAGAGGCATTATAGGATTCTCCTACTAAACTAAAGCCTATAGTTTCCTTCCATCCATCCATCCTTCCTTCCTTCTTTCCAAGCTTCCTTCCTTTTTATACAGTCCAATAGTCAGGGCTGTCTGGGCAGTTAACAAAAAATAAGATTAAGCAAACATTAAAAAGACAAACATCAGTTTAAAAGAATTCAAAACCAGATAAAACCGTAACAGCAATTGCAGTTGCTATGATTCAGCATAGAAGCATGGCAGAGGTACAGAATAGAATGGAATATTTAGAAAAAGAAATTTAAAAAGTTAAACTATTAAAATACTAGAAAAATAAAAAGGTCTTCACTTGGTGCCAAAAAGAATACAAAGTAGGCACCAGGCATAGCTCCTTGGGGAGTTCATTCCAAAACCAGGGTGCCACAAGCAAAAAGGCCCCTTCCTGGTAGTCCCCCACCTAACTTCCTTTGGAAAGGGCTCCTGGAAAAGGATCCCAGATGATTTCAGGTTCCAGGTGGGTACATGTGGGAGGAGGTGATCCAGCAGATCACCTGCTCCCAAGTCATTCAGGACTTTGAATATTAGTACTAGCACTTTGAATCGGGCCTGGACTTCAACCAGCAGCCCATGTAGCTGGAAAGGAATTGGAATAAGGTATTCTCATGAACCAGTCCCCATTAGCAGTCTTGCTGCCCTGTTTTGGATGAGCTGAAGTTTCTAAACCGTTTCTAAAGGCATCCCTGCATAAAGCACATTGCAGTAATCCAAATGAGACGTTACCAGAGCACAGATAATTGTAGCTAGGCTCTCTCTTTCCAGATAGGGTTGTAGTTGGTATAACAATTCAACTAACTTTAGTGATAAAGTTAACTTTGTTATCACCCCCCCAAAAAAGGGGGGGATGATTTGCACAGGCAGGAAGATTCTTGAGAAACAAAGTAAGATATATTCCAAAATCCAGAAAACAGAATGCAAGCTTGTGGGTGCCAAAAGTGGACAAAGAAAATGGGAAGAGCCATAGCCTCTATACAACCAGAATTCATTGTTCCCTGATCGGTCAGAAGATGCCGCAGCTTGCGCATGCTCAGTTAGCAGCACCCCATATAAGACACAAAGGGGCAACAGTCTCAGTGATTGGTTCTCTTTGCTACAGAGGCGGTCTGGAGGGTTCTTGGCTCACATTGTATTTAACTAAGTAGATATGGTATCAGTGTAAGTTTAAGTGCATTAAAATGCACTTTTAAACAATGTATTTTGACCACAGATACCCCCACACACAATCCTTGCAAAACAATAGATTTAGAAAAGAAATAGAAAAGGTGAATTGTCTGTCTCATAATTTTGACATGGACAGAAGACAATTTTTAAATCACGTATCAATAGCTGATCTGCTAATATACACAGATAGCTATCTTTTCTTGTCTATAGATTTGGTCAGGATAACTGAGCTAGTTCACAGATCATGGCAGCAACTCCTGGGTTGTTTAATCCAGGAACCAGGGTGATGGGTGGTGCATGTGAGCAGTATGTGAACTGTTTCCCCTTTTAATTAAGAACACAGGAAATTCCTGTTCCTAGATTGTTAACTAAAGCAGAAATGGTTTGCAGGTGCTACTTACCACTGGCAATTCATAGGTCAAAAAGCTCAGGAAATGCTACCTTGTTATGTGAATCCTGTATTGATCTTGGGTAATTCTTTCAGGACAAGATGTTTATTCTTTACCCATCTCTTCTTCCATTTACTTTACGCAGTTCACCTAGGCCTCTCCTCCTCCTCCACATTCCTGAGTGAACTTCAAACACATCTTGAACTATTTCCCTACTTGTTCCTCTATGACTGTATTGTTGTCTCTCCAGCCATCAAAGGTGGCTAGTTGTGGGGCACCAGCTAGGAAAGCAGCCCCTGACTGCTGTGCAAGCAGCATCTTTTGTCTGCACCAGCTACAGCTGCCTTTTGGGCTGCTGCCGCCGACATAGGGGGTGGTTGCCAGTTGTGCAACCAGAGTTCAGGGAGTGTTTGTGAACTTCCTCTTGCCTCAGCAATCTTTGGAAGCCCAGCTGAGCACAAGAGGAAGGAGGGACGGATTCTGACAGGATTTGCGTTCGAGTTCATACTTCCTTCTCTATTACATTTCAAAAGCTTCCAGGTTTTATTCTCTCTCTGTGTGTATACAAGTAGACTAGCAGCAAAGTAACTTCCAAACATATTTACTCAATTGTTCCTTGTACAGTTTTATTTGGCAAACTAAATCCTATAAGGATCCAGAGCCTCCTTGCTGATTTGCTGTTATACCTTTTTACAGCTACCTACCTTTCTCTGGCTGGGTTCATATAATACAATTCGCAATTCTGCATGTTTTCCACAGTGCACAGCTTTTTGCCTGGATGTGCCTTAAGCTTTTTTCCTGGATGTGTGAATGATTAAGGGGTTTTTACATGAGCATGGTTTTCACTCTCCTCACTCAGTTCTCCCACTGTTGGCATGTATCGCATTAGCCACTGCCCTGAAATTCAATCCCACACTGATGGCCCACACTGAGACCCAGAGGAAGATGGAGAGACAACATCAAAGGCACACTACAACAGCATCACATAACAATGGTTGATGCTGCCAGAAGTGCAAGAGCCACTATTTTGTATCGCCTTTGACACCTGAAGCAGTAAAAGAGGAAGTAAAGAAGACTGAGGACTGTTGGCTACAGCCACTACCATTCTTTCCAGGGGACTCTGTGGTAACTATATTCTGGGACCACGGAAACCAGGATGTTGGGTTCAGACAACTAGAGGAACCATGGTGAAGACTGTTGTTTCTTACCAAGTTTTCTGAATACCAAATGTATTGTGTTAAAATACCAAGAAAGGGCTTGGATGATGTGACAGAGCACCCCATGCAGAAGCACACATACATCAACCACTTAAAATGATCACAACTCCATCTTAATCTGTTTAGAGCTCGAATGAATTCAGTGGGGCTTACTCCCAGGTAAGTTGTTCCAGTCATGGAATGAACCAACAGTAGAGATACGTATATACTGATAGTCATGGTGAATTAAGGAAAGTATTATGTTCTTAGGTTCTGCCTCAACTTTTTTAAAAATCTTGTGTATGAAGAGAAAAACCATTTTAAGGAGGACCAAATATAACCTTCATTTTATGCAAAATGGAGAGGAATTCTGTGTCTGCACTCTTACATCCATCAGAAACTGAATTGTTTAAATAATTCTGAAGCTAATTACTGTGGTTGTTGCCATCAGATATTAATTATGAGATCATATGAACCACATCTCTCCCACACTGCATTTTCTGGTCGAGAAGGGAGTTAATCCTACAACCAGTGGAGCCTTTTAGCATGTGGTTAGATGTCACAAGGCCACACACCCTAACAATAGTCATTGCCTGCAGAAAATATGAGACCAGTTTATGAAAACTAGGTAAATATATGTATGCCTACTAATATATGACACAAAAGTATTGCAGTAGAGGAATATTAAGTAGTTGAGTTGAACAAGCAAACGCTAAAACCTTTGATCCTAATCAGAAACCTGTCCACACTGTAATTGTAAGGCTTGCAACTCATGTTTCTAGTTTTCTGCAAAGAAAGACTAATCAAAAGCATGTTCACTGAATAGCATTCTTCACTGAAAAATTGGTTATGCCTGGGCTGAAAGCAATATATATAATGGCACTTGTGCACCTCACATCAAAAGTTACTTTTATTTAAAGTGAAAAAAATGTGCTTAAAATACTGTAAATGAACTTTGGCAGATTTAACGGCAAAGTGTTATCTGAATGTTATCTGGATGCAGAAGTGTTTCATCACCATGATCATTTGACATCCAAAGATTTTGCATGGTTTGACAGCTGAGATGTAATAGCAGGTTTTTGGTGGGCGGAAATCTTACATGAGAAAGAATGAAGTGATACATCACAGCTAACTTGTAGTATCAGGCAGGAACTGACAAGATCTGCTAACGGACATGCACAAGTACTCAGTATCTGACAGATGGTCCACAGAAGCAGTCAACATTTAACAGTATCTGACAAATGACATGCAGTAGCAATAAATATTTGACATATATGATATATACATTGCAAAATAGTATACTATAAAACTGCATTTGTTTACTAATGCAAACAGCTGCATTTTGATTCCTTAATTTTGAACTTTTTCTAATTTAAACAAATTTTAAAGTGAGTTTTCAACTCTATTGTGATTAACCAGAAATATCAATTGTACCACTAAAAAAAAAAGACAACCCAATTCTGCAAGTGTTTTTTGAAAAAGTAAAAGATGTTGTTAATTTAATTTAGGGGCTGACCACTTTTAGCCGTCCAGGTGTTTTAAGGAAAGCCAATGTTGAGGGATAATGGCCATTGTAGGCCAAAGAAAGTCACGAATTCTTCACCTCTCATTAATTACTCCCATGTTTAGAATTAATGAAATATTATGTCCAAGACTGTGAGTTGCCATGGAGCAATGATATGAAAAGGACATAAAGATATTTTCCTTCTGTTATTTGTGTGCACAATGACTGGATGTATGCTCAGTGTTTCCCCTAATAAACAGGAGCTGGCAAATGGCATATAAGATGTTGATATGTAGAAAACTGGATAGAACACAAAAATATGACTGCAGTAATAGGCAGCAGAGACAAGGAGGAGGTTAATATTGCATTATTTATTAATTGAGTTTTACATACTATTTGCGCTAGCCAAATGGTTCTCTGAATGGTTTACAATAAAAATTTTAACCCAATTTAAAAAACAATACAACATAATATAAATAAATGTAATATAAACCATAATGTACCAGTCGCTACACAGGTGGTTGTCAAGTAATCCGTTGTACACCAGCTCCCTGACTATGTAAGAAGCGAACATCCGGACTTCAGTCCTGTGCATTTCTACTCAGAACTAAGTTCAATTTAATTCATCAGGGCTTAGTCCCAGGTAAGTGAGTACAGGATTGTAGCTTCTACCAGAGGTTTCGTAAAAGTAAATGTGAGACATTAATTGCTGGTTTAAGACTGCACATTCATAATATAGATATTTTTAATCACAGTCAAGTTTCAATTAGTCAGATGATAATCTGGACTAAGTTACATGAACCTAGTTCGTATGAAATCAGTGGAATTTCAATAATTATGAACTTGTCTAGCTGATTCACTGGGACCTAATTTCAGTCAATATGCAGTGCAAGTCTATGCACTGTTTGCTTAGAAATAAGTCCCATTTTATTCAATAGGGCTCACTTCCAAATATGTGTGCATAGGACTGCAGCATTAGTCTGGATCAAGTCCTATGCCTTTCACGGTCATCTGTCATGCAGGTTAGTTCAAAATAGCTTTTCCTGTTGATCACAAAAACAAGCAAGTTCCAGAAGCACCTATGGCAATCTTAAAGCCTATAAATGCTTTCGGGTTAAGCTTTTCAGGTACTATTATCCTGCTTCATTCATGGAATTGTGTTGGTGGCTCAGATGTCATTGTAATGCTTATGTGTTTTTCCCCACTGTTTTTTCATTCTTTATTCTAGAAAACAAATTAAGAAAGAAAAGATGTAAGTGTGCATTGCCTTCTGGAACCCTCAGCCTGAAAATACATTAACATTATCTCTCTTGTTTTGGTCTATTGTGTTTCTAGAGTCCTTATATATTATAGATTAAATCCATAATTTGCAAGTGGACTTTCTCCTGCTTTCCTCCCCACTGGGTCTCCCATCCATACACAGCCAACTTGGGGGTTATGTGGGAGGGTAAAGGGGAAATCCATTCTGCCAGTTGTTTCCTCTCCATTGGCAGATGGCTTCACACTCAGAATACTCCTGTGAAAACTGTTAGGAAAACATTAATAGCAGCTGATCTGTCTAGGTTTAAAGATAGCATCCCTTCTAAAATAGAAGTATGTTGAAGAATTCAAAGTATCTTCTCATACACTGAAAATATAGAAACGGGCTTACATATATGCAACACCAAGCATCTTCTTGGTAAGCCATGTTCTCATGTGAATTTGTTAGGAGCTCAAGAACAGCAGTCTTTTTCACTGCAACTAATAGGAAGTTTTAAAATAATAATAGTTGTAATAATGCCTTTTCCTTAATTGGCTTGCATTAAAGAGGAGGTTTAAATGAAGAACCAAGAATGAAAAGGTTTAGGGATGTACACAATTGATGGTAACTCTGATAAATATGTGCCTGTAATTTTCAATTCAAATGTTAAGGTGATGATCATTGGGAAGCTACTAAGCCTGATGGAGTTGTATCATAACCTGTAGAACAAGTTGAGTTTCAGTGTCAGGATGAAAGAATAGACAATCTGCAGGCCAAGAAGGCTTTTGTAAGACTTAATTAATACTTATAATTCCAAGTTCTCTAGCATAAATGACAGCACCCAGTATATCCTGTTATTTCCAGAACTACATAGCCATGTGCACGCATTTGCATTCAGGGGTAGCAGGCCACATATTGTTTGAAACATGATAAACCTTCTGTGTTGCAGAAGCAAATGTTTTAGCTAAGAAGAAAAAGCCCTTGTCTGCTTTATATTATTGATTCGAGTATGATCTTGGATTAAAATATGTATTATTTTACCATGCTGGTGCTTGTGAAATAAAGCACTGTAACAGTTCAGCAAGATGGAAGTTCCACCAGGTTTTATTAGCACATTCTGAAACCAAATTCCATGAAATGCTGAGATAAAAGCCGATAAACTACTTGTCATTTTGTTTATCTTGAGACCGAGAGCTCAGGTAAGATAGCATTTTTGTTGACTTTGAGATTTCAGTAATAACAAGCAGAACTGTTAAGGCATGCCAGTTTAAATGCCCAAAGCAAGGAGTCACCAAACAGAGCAATTCCTATCCTAAGCGGTCAGCATAGCAACCTAGGGCATATGATAGTAACAAATTTAAGTTTCAATAGCCACCCATATAAACAGCTTATTAAATAGGCACCACATTTGAGAATTTTAAATGTTTTGTGCCTTCAGGTGACTTCATGCAGCTGATGAACAGGATCTACCAAAACTTATGCTAGAATAAATACATGTGTTAGTTTTTTAAAGTATCACTGCTGCTTTGGTGCTAGAATGTAACACAGTTATTTAAAAATGTCTAAATTTTATAAATTTCTTTTCATCTGCCAAAATATACTGATTTTTAGATCTGCATGTAATTTTGGGCATATGTAGCTTAATGTTTCCAAATGTTAATGTTTCTCTTGATTATGAGGCAGGTATCAATATTGCAAATCCAACTTTTACATTAAATCTTTCTAAAGAACAATACTGTGATAGCTATGGTGAGAAAGCTATGAGAAAGATACTGTTGAATTATTACTGCTTTGGCATATAGGCTTTCCAACTTCAGCCTTAGCTCTTAGTTTAATATATCAGTGGCTGAAAAGCAAATGGTGGTACTTGGGTTGACAAGCTGTGAACAGTTGAGAACTGTGACTGTAGAACCCTAAACCAAAAGTAATTATGGTACATCTCCTGGCTAATGTTGGGACAGAACATAACAGGAAGCCGAATTTTGAAGTATAATCTCTCTGTCTTTCTTCAACAATGCTTTGTGTTCCACAAGCATTTATACACAGGAATAGACTCATGCATATGTAGCCGAACAAAAACACACAGAGGCTGTATTCAAATCTAAAATTCCTAGTCCAACAGTTTCTAGAAATATGTTTGATTGCTCTCCTCCCCGCTTCTTTCAGCCCCTCTGCTACTTGACTGCAAAAGAGACTCTCTAGACCCGCACTTCCATCTTCCCCACCCTCTTCAAAAAGCATCTGGACAGTCATCTGAATGGGCTGGTGTAATTGAGAGTACTGCAATAGCAGGGGGTTGGGCCTGATGGCCCCCTTGCCCCTTCCAACTGTACTACTCTTTGATTCTATTAATATATTCTGAAGGAAATATATATTATTTCTGTCACTTATGCTGACCTGGTTACTAGCATCCTCAAAGTACTTTGCTACCAGTTTTATATTATTCCTCCCACCACCATTGAAGTTAGCATTCTTTTGATGTGCCTAGCAGGTACAGATCTTGGGAGCACAATTTTAGGTGGCTCCCTTCACTTTTGAAGGGCAGGCTCCAAAAAGTGGCAGCTGGAGAAACTGCTGTTCTAACTTCCTGGTTTTAGCTCATATGAAACCTTGAGGTTCCACTTCTAGCCTGACCTCATGCTATGAAGTTTACATGAAACTGCTAGGTCGAGAGGTAATCAATTTACTGATTACATCCAGCTCTATCATTTACATTAGATCTTAGAGAGGCAACCCTAAACCTTAAACCCTTGCTTGTTTGTTGTGCAAGACTGGACAGGAGATCACATGAAACATAATCCAGGTAAGATCAAAGTAGTATTGGTGGATAGACCGACTGATCTGATACAAGATGTACAGTGTATTCTGAATGGGATCATACTTCAGGTGTGTAGACTGGGAACACTCCTTGATCCGATGCTGCTTTTGGAAGGGTGACTGGGAAAGCCTTTTACCAATGTCAGCTGGTGTGCCACTTGTCCCTTTTCTTGAGAGTCAGATATTGACATGGTCATTTGTGATGTTATCTTCTTTTCCTGCTGCTATATTATGTTGTAGATTGCTTTTATTGTATATCTGATGCATATTTGTTTTAAAGCTGGGGACTTGAGTTTTCAAGTATTTTGAGATACTCCTGAAAAGAGTAGAAAATTCTCTCCTGTATTTTGCGCAGACTTCCTTTCATCATGGTTGGTCCTCGGTGGTGGCAGCCTTTCCTACCCATCACACTACTTTACTGGCCACTGCAGCTAATATGTCTTTCAGTTGCACATGCCAGTGTTTGAGACAACCACTTGTACAAAAAAACCACAGAACAATTACGGCTTGATCCAGTCATCCCTCTATCGTGTTGTAACTTCCAAAAAATCATAGTTTGGAGCAATACAAGTGCATTCAGCAAAAGAAATGCCGGTTGCTTGAGACAGGCTGTAAATGCAATTAAAGCAGCTTTGCAGGTTCACACACAACAAGCAGCCATGGTAGTTTCTATCATGGGATGGTCTGTTGTGTTGTCTGAACATGACTTACTACAACATACATTTGGTTTCTGCTGAACCATGGAAGGAAACAATGATCTGCTGTATGGTTTCCAGACTTTACCATGGAGATAGGTGGTTTCCATAGAGTCCAGTGGAAAGACCAGCAATTGCTGGAGCCACTCTAGTCATCCAACTTCTATATGCAAACCAATGAGAAAAAAGCAGGCAACAAAAGCAGGACAATGCACCCTCAGATCGATTTCAGATGTAGAGGCTGATGCGATACACTGCCAGCTAGTCTTGATAATACTGGACTAGATGGATCAATGATATGACTCACTGATATAGGCCTGAACAGCTTTGTGAGTTTGTCTGCACCCAACTGCAAAGTATGGATGCACCAACAAAAGGGAGAGTCAATGGACTGAGCATTGCATGCATTGGAACACTGAGCTATTTGTTGGTTAAGGTATCATTCATTATTCAGACCAGATACTTATTTTACAGCTGCCATGTGGGAAGCTGCTTGAAAGGCTTGTATGAAGTGGCTGCTCCATTTGGCAGCCATTATTTCTGTTACTCATCATGTTAATAATGTACATTGCTTGAAAATCCTCATGCTAGTTCCAATTGCTCTAATTTAATTCTTGTATCTACTAGCCTGATTAATATTGTTCTAACATCTAACAAATGGAATAAACACTAACCTGGCAACTTTCTGAACATTCAGGATAGCTGCATCAAAGTGCAGAAAGAGTGGAGTCTTTGTTTGCCATTATTTAGCTGGAAAGGGTATAGTAATTCTTTCCAGTAGTGATCTTAGGGCTTTTGCATTTACAACCTGTTTCTACATATTCAGGGGATTCCCTAGGGATGCAGAAGTATGTAGATGTTTGGAAATTGTAAGTGAAAGATACTGGAAAACAAATCCACTTGACAAGGACCTATGAGCATCCAAGAATATTGGGATTGTTGAAGGAATAAGATAATACCTAAAGTAACTCAACATTGTATAGAGGGCAACCTCCAGGTTTGCAGTCATTGCTAAACACAAGAAGTCCTGCCTCTGTTGCTACTATTTGTCTGGGGATGGATTTGCTAGTTCCAAGTCCCAGCTACCATGAAACCTGGAGTTCTGTACTGCTTTCTGTCTACAGTTCATCCATGGTTAGACTGGAAGAAACCAGAAATATGACACAATGTATGAATTTTTCATAGTGGTAGTATAAGTGGTAAATTTTGAAGTGCAGGAGCTTATCAGGACAGCTATCACATCCACACCCCATATATGTAGGCAGTTTTAGCTCCATTAAGGCATTGCATACCAGAAGGACCAGCTACAAAGTGCTGCAGAGCTACATCTATTTGCAGGCTAGGTGCAAATAGATTACTGTTTGCTACTGAATGACAATCCTTCTATCTATAATTGGTGTGATGGCAATCTGAAGCACTTATAAATATGTTTCTTAAAAATATTGCTCTGAATACAGGAAAGAGTTATAGCCCAATCCTATCATTACTCACATGAGCATGATTATCAGCAGTTTTACATTGATTTCAACTCCCAAGTAATCCAATCTTGTGTATCTTTATTCAGAAGCAAGTGAATGTGTTCAACTGGAAAAAATCCAAAATAAGTGTACATGTAATTGCGGCCATGATTTATATTTTTATTTGATCAATTAGGAATATGATATTGAGAATCAAAAGTGCTGGTTTTCCTTTAGTTGTAGGAAGTGTACCAAGAAGTGGCCAATCTGATCACAACATTAGTGCAGTATCACGTCTGAGTAGTTCAGTGCCCCCATCATACTCTGAAATAAACAGGAAACCATCTTGTCCTATAGCAGTTGTATGAACGTTCATGAGAGCAAGTCCCTATCAGCTCCATAAATTTAATGTCAAAAGAGTTCTGAAATGAATTCTTGCAAGTACTCTATAGACACAAACAAGGATCAGAACAGAAGGCAGACTACTTGAAAATGCAACCTTTGTTGCTAGTCATTCATAATTGTATATGAATGTCCCTTTTAATTTTGTTTTGCTTTTTAAGAAGCAAACTTCAATTAGTCATACCTTCTGTTTCAGCAATTTGAAGATAAGGGTTTTACTAGCACAAAGCAAGTACTCCCAAAGCAAAACAGCCAAGATCTGTTTTCTTATATCTATATTCATATTTAATTATTAAAATGACTGTACACCCATGATTTACATCTATTAATGTTCTAATTGGGTAATACAACAGCAAATAAGTCTATTTGCCAGTTTAAGACAGCAGATAGTGGGAAATATGCACATATACAAGGAAAGAGGAGCACTGTACTCATTAGTATCCTATTATGTTGGGATGGGGGGGATTGCTCCTGTGTAACTATGCACGTAATTGTACCGTAACAGAGCAGTCCTGTGCATATCTACTCAGATGTAAACCATACTGACTTTAACAGTGCAATCTATAGCTATCTCATATAAGTCCCATTTATTTCGTGGGATATAATCCAAGGAAAGTGAGTAAAGGACCACAGCCTAAAGGCCTTACTATGCGATTTAAGTGCGTAAGTTTCCAGTCTTAACCGTGCCTTTTATGTCTATTTAAAAGTAAGCCCCACTGAATTCAATAGGACTTTCTTCCCAGATGAATGTGCATAGGATTGCTGCCACATCAACTTTAAAAATATACTTAACGCTCATTCCCTCAGACGCTTCCTTTCATGCTTACCCCGCTTTTAATACGGCTTATTTTATTTTCCAAGTAAATGTGCAGTAGGGTGCAATCCGATGCACAAACATGCTTAAGCATACATGGGATTATGTGCACTTTAATCGCTCAACACAAAGGCTGCAATCCCTACTTACACTTTCGAGAGAAAGCCCCACTACTGTCCAGTAAGCAACAGACTCGGCTGCGCAACGCACTCACGAGTAAACCCCCTAAACTCAATGGGACTTGCCTCTAAGAAAATAAATACGCGAAACATAGGCTGCACAGCACACCACCTCAGCTATACTCTGCCTTCCTAAGACCGCGCAAAGTACTTCGAAGCTCCACAGCCGGACCCCGCCCAGCAGAGGGAGCGGCGTCGATTAGAGGCGGGAGCGGAACCTCGGTCCCCTTCGGGCTGATCCTTCTCATGTCCCTTGTTCCGAGTGGCTAGAGCGGGCTGCCAATCAAATCAAAGCCTGGCAAAACGCGCGCGAGCGCACGCTCCCTCTCCTCTTCGCCGCGAACGCGCACGCGCACCCACAAAGCCGCGGCAGTTGAGACTGGCTGAGCTGCAAAAGAGAGAGCGCATAGGCGCGTGCGCGAGCCGGGGAGGGGGGTAGGGGTGGGGAAGTGAGGGAGGGAGTTTAAAAAAAAAAAGCGAGGCGGAGAGGAAACAAAAACAATCGCCCGGGCGCCGCCATCTTGGGTCCGTTCTCTACACCACGCAAGTGAATGGGTAGCTATGAAATTACCACAGGGGCGCAGCAAGGTAGGGAGGGCCATTCAGCGTTGCCAGCTGGGCCTGGGGGACGATAAAACAGGATCTTCTCCCCGCCTTCTGTTCTTCCTCTCCTTCCGTCGTCGTCCTGAGGAAAAATCTCGGCTCGGCCCTTCCTCCTTCTCGGCAGCACCTCAACTTCGTTATCGAGGACACAAAGTTGGGCGCCGTCGCGTTCTCGCTGCTGGCCAGAAAACCAGAGGGCTGGACCTAGGAGCAGCAGGTTCTTCGCAGCCTGGAAGGAAGAGCTAGGAGGAGGGGGCGAAAGAAAGCGCTCTCGTCCGCTTGCCTCTCCCCCCACCCGCACCATCTCTCTTTGCACGGGGCTCGCCTAGTCTACGTTGTGTGGGAGGCACAAGGGGGAGAGAAAAAGGCGAGTAAGGATTGACCAGGCTCCGTGCCCTCGCCCGCCCCACTGTCGTCTACTCGCTGCGGGTGTGAAGAGAGGAGGAGGAGGGAGGAGAGGCAAAACAAAAGCCAAGTTGGATCGCATTCGGAGGGTCGTCCTGCATCGACATCCACCGAAAGGGACTCTCTGGGAAATGGTGAGCCCATGAAGAGTTGGAGGGGAGAGAGAAGAGAGGTGTGGTGCCTACATATGTATCAAGCTTGAAGAGCATAAATCAAGGAGAAAAGAGCTTGCCTTCTACCCACCAGCCTGGCCACTCGAGAAGACCAGTTTACAAATACCTGATCACTATGGTTATAAAGCATCGCTTCACCTACTTCATCCTTTTTTGAGATCTCTTACACTATTTTGCCAAGCCTCTCGACTGGGGTTTTTAAAGTATTTTAGAGCAGTGAAAAAAAAAAAAATCTCTCCCCCTCCACACGCATACCAGGTGGAAACATTATTGTCAGCCCATCTTCTCCCGTCATTTTCATGTAGTTTTAAAATACTATATATAAGGGTGTTTGAAGCATAGGATCAGGGTGGCTCATAGGGGCTGGGGGAGTTTTGTAAAAAGTCTGAAACTTTTCTTGAAGGCAAAGTGAGCATGTGAAATGTTCGGTCTACTCTGGACAAACGATCATGATAGTAAAACGGTTGAGTAGGCAAAAGATTATATTCATCTTTCATCTACGTGATAAGAAAGAGCCAGAGAATTCTCACTTGTCGTTTTGTGGAGGACAGATAAGCTCTTGTTTCTGCCTCGTTCTTAACTTGTTGGTTGCTCTTAGCATTAATTAATAGGAAATCTCAGTGATTCACAAATTGCTTTTAAGATACTTGTATAATGGATTAGTTGACTATTGCTTGATCCACTGAAGGCATGTTTGCATTGATGCTTGAAACTAAGATGGAACTGTTTCTCATCCAGACACTACATGCTGTAAAAGAAGTGTGAAGACGTATTGTTTACCGATATCTCCATCTCTTGCCTGCTTCCAGCACCCATGTGGAATATCTTACAGATTTCAAAGTGAAGAAAACAATATTATGCTTCAGATTATTTGCTTAACATTCAGCTACTCTACTGTTGACCTTTTAAACTGGGTACTTAATTTTTTATGACTAGAATTTTGCCACTGTACAGAAGCCAAATGATGTGTGTGTTCCCAAATATATACATCCCTTTCCTAGAGGGAGAACTGGAATGACTGATGGTATAGAAATCTGATTTCACTCTTGTGGACTTGTTACTTTCCAAATATGTTACTACAGATAAGTTTAATGAAGTGAAAGAGGGATTTTCATATTTGGAAGACCCAGAAAGCTGGATATACAGATTTTTTTCATATTGATTATAACTATTTGGAAAATGGGAGCTGCTACAAAGTTGGTGTTTGCTGTTTTTCTTATCTCTTGTTCTTCAGGTAAGTGCATGGTTTCTTCGCTGTTTAGTTCTCAGTATTCTAACACCCCTAACAGTGGATTGTTATCAATTACAAATGCAAATTCCAGCTTTTGCACACTGTGTACTTATGGCATTCTGAATAAAAGAAAATAACTACATTTTGCTACGTTTTAAACTTACTTCTTGAACTTTTTTCCCCAAATCAACAGTATGGCAAAATGTATTCAGATTAATCTTAACTTGCCAGAATAATCACAACTTAATGGTTATTTTTCTTTTTCAAAATTCAGTACAGTGGTTTTCTTGGATATATAAAAAGGTATGAAATACTGCATTGTAAGAAAGTGATCACTGAATTATTGTGTGTAAGGTATAAGCTTTAAAATGCTAACTTAATTAAATGTGGCTTGTTTTTTGCTGGTAATCTGCAGCTTTGCAAAAGAAAATCTTGTCAGGAAAAAGTTCATCAGGTTTTTGTCATATGTGAACCCTTTTCTAGAAAGCAACCAGTGGTTGGAGAAACTGTTTGCTTTATAAACAACTAATAATGAGTAGGATGAGTACTCTCAGTTCTCACTTTTCTAGTTAAAATACAAGTGTATTTTCTGTTGATAATTTTCTTGGGTACATCTATCCAGTGTTAATTGAGAAGTGAAATAGATTTTATAATTGAATTGACAGATATAGCTGGTTATGATTTCCCTTTTATTTTAGTCATTAGATAGCTCCTTCT
The DNA here is from genome assembly GCF_004798865.1 of Varanus komodoensis. Lineage (NCBI taxonomy): Eukaryota > Metazoa > Chordata > Lepidosauria > Squamata > Varanidae > Varanus > Varanus komodoensis. Next base: position 23,421,326 of record NW_025335798.1, read on the forward strand.
CTCCAGTGGTAGTGTAAAATGTGTAAGATTTGCTGAACTGTACCCTTTCTTGTGGTTATTAAATGGATACAGTCTAGTCTTGTGTCTGTAATGTTATCGATCTGTTCCGTGTGGACTGACTGTGCTGTGAAATGGCGATCAGTACTAAAGAATGAACAAGTCGAATTTTGTTTAAAGGGTCGAATAACGAGTCATTGTTTTGCATGCATGTTCTATCAAATGAAAATTATATTGCAAGTTTAATAAATGAAGATGATGTTTGATAAAAGCATAACTGATCTAGTTTTTGTATAGAAATGTTGTTCAGATTATTCAATGCCTAAACTTTTTGCTTTGAAATATAAGACTTTAGATGGAGTGTTTCTACCCTTGTTTTTGTTTGCTTCATAAATGCTAATCAGATTTTTAAAAATCTTTCAATGTATTAACACCTTTCCAGTGGCTAAAGTGGAAGCATATTTAACCCCTAACTTTCAACCTGATCCTAAATAAGTTTTCTTGAAAACAGGTTCCAGTTGTGTTTGAATGGAGCATTCTTTTTTATTAAATATGCATACTCTTAGAACCAGTGGGACCATCTGTATGTCCAGTTTACCTTATTTATTTGACAGTAGTATATCGAAGCCACTATATAGAAAAGTGTTAGTGTAAGCTTTTCTGAACAGAGTGTATCTAAAGGGGAATGAACATGTACATAGCAGCTCCCATGAATGCCACTGCTTCAGGTACAACTGTTTTCTAATTCAAATGATAAAAGGTAGTTCTGATAGGTTAAAAAAAATACTTAACACTGAGACTGTAACAAGAATTGCAATGGAGTAAACCAGCACTCTCCAACTTGGTACCTTCCACATGTTTTGGTCTACAACTCTAGGGTTCTGACAATTGGCCATGCTGGTTGGGGCTAAAGACAGTTGAAATCTGAAACATGTGGAGGGCACCAGGTTGGGATAGACTAAAACGAACAATATATTCTTTTAATATAAACTTTGTTATGAGTTAGGTGTGACTGAACATGCTGTTTCTAACTTTACTGTTTCTAAATTAAGTTGGGGAAACAAAATGGCTTTTCAGTAATATGGTTAATTTGTTTTACTGTGTCCCACACTGCTGTTCAGTTTCTCTAAGTACATTTACTAAGGACAGACCAAGCATGCAACTCTTCACTGTTATAATAAAACTTTAAAGACAGAACTTCCAACCATGTGTTCAGTGTAGAAAAATGCTTTTTATATAAGTTTTTGGGATATTTCTGCATCCAGCTTGGTTATTTGTACTTTACAGTTCCTCCCTCCTTTTGGATCCAGTGCTTTACTGAAGAAACAGCATTCGCTCCCATCTTATGAATACAGAGAAAGAGAAATTGCCTTTTGCACTCTTTTGTCAGCTGTAATAGTGCATAGTTAAGCAGTGATAGCAAGTTAGCCCCATAGAATACAATGTAATTTTCTTCTGTGCAAGTAAGTATGAAGATGTGAAAGAATGAGTTTGACACATCACTTTCTTTAAAATAATTACTCCAAGTGCATAATTGATTATTTAAAAGTAATCTTAAGGGAAACTTTGAGCAGTAATTTAAATATGCCTCAAAAGATGCTCTGAGATAGCATTAACAGGATATTAGAAACTTAGTGCTTTAGAGAGGACATCTTTGAAAATTAATGTTGGGAGAATATTATCAGAAATGATAGCAGCCTCATAGCTAGTAAGAGTGTTAATAATGGTGTGGAAGATTGTCTTTCCTTAGTTGGAATACTTTAAAGAGCTGAAATTCAGAAGTTTTCAAGCAAAAAGTATTAGAATAAACTCTTGTTTACTGTTACTTAAAGTAGAGTGGGTTTGTTTCCTTTCATAAAACATGTTGGTAGTTGTCTAGCCTGAACATTGTAGAAGACTAAACTTGAAAAAGGGTTTCTTGGTTTTTTTTCACAAAATATTATGTGTAAGGCAGCCTAATTTTATAGTTATTCTTTTTTTCATTAAACTTTTCAGAGAATAACCTATTTAGACTTCACTAAATGCAGTGACAAGTACTTGAAAATGTTTAGCGTGTAATAGAGAAGTTGATCTTGCCAAGAATCCAAGTTCTTTTATGTACTATATTGTATAGTTATGGCTTGGCATATTTGTTAAGGAATCTGATTTTAATATAGAAGTAATACTTATGTATATGTTTAGAATCAAGTTCTAGAAAAGCTAAAGAAAATAAGGTAGATAGACTCCTTTATTAGCACATACAAAATAAGGCATCTTGTGCTTTACATATTCTGGCAATAAAGATTTCTTTCAGTAACCCTAGAAGATGGACAGCTATTGTCATGAACTTACCTCCAAGATCATGATCAATGTTGCTTACTGTTAACAGTCAAATCTCCTAATAACTTACAGTTGATGACTCATGTGTAGCTTAATGCATATTTTGTAAACTAATTTTTCTCTTTTACAAAATTAAGCAATATTAAAATGGTATAGTTTTAATTACTATATGCAATTTTTAAATATAGTATGAACATCTGAGGTTAAAACTTTTTGAACATTTGGTAGCTTTCATATGGTAATTGCTGCCTAATAAAATTAAGTATATTGAAGCTGCTTTCAGAAACCAATGCTTTTTGTAACAGTATTCAAAGCATGGTGATTTCAGAGACTACCAAACTGTGGTTGCAAATGAATTATCAAACAGTGAGTGTGGGTTTTTTCTTTTTACAATAAAAATTGAAGGCATTTCAAAGGTTCATACAGGGTAAAACTTTACTATACTGTATCTGTAAGGGAAACCATGGTATGATATTTGTTTTACCAGATTTGGGATTCAAATTTCAGAATTTTAAAAAATGCTTGTGTAACAAACTTTCACTTCTGCTTGCTACGCTTACCTAAGTGTTTTTAATTGAAGACTTAAACCTTACTTGGCAAATATTTATTGAAATAATTCAGTTTTGGTATTATACATAGCCATCAATCTAAATTTGCTTTCTGAAAATTCTGATTTGAAAGATAATTTTTTCCAAATACTTTAGAATGCTTTGCTTTGGTATTTTAATGAAGGAAAATATGATGAAGAAACCATGCAGCAGCAAATGACTATGTAACTATGATTCTTTTCAATAAGCCCTTGTCAACATTTTGGAGAAACTGAGAAATAGTTTTCATTATGAAGAGCTGCCTTACAGAGGTATCAGCTGTTTGCCAAGGAAGCACAAAGTTGTCATATGGCCTATAAGTTCTGTTTGCAAATGTGCAATATAGAAGTCTCTGTGTTTCTTCTTTTGTATTGATTGTCATTGCTGTTTAAATTTGAGAAAAGCTCAAATAGTTTATCTTCTTGACTTAGGCTAAAATCTTTCACATGTTTATATGTGAATGCAACTCATTAGACACATTTGAGGTCCTCCTCCAGGTGCCTCAGGCAAAGGTGGTGAGAAGGGTCACTAAAGGAGAGGGCTTTTTCAGTAATGGAACATGTCTGAGGAATTTCCTCCCGAAAAAGACTTGCCTGGCACCTGCATTATGGCCTTTTCAATGCTAAGTAAAGGACTGTTTTTATTGCTTTTAAATTCAGGATGTCTGCTGTCAGTGGCTTTAACTTGGTTTTATATATTGCAGTATTTTTGCTTTTAGTTTATCTTGATTTTATCATGCACAGTTTTTGTTTTTCATTTTATGTTTTACTGCATGCAGACAAGAGAACCTCTTTGGTTGTTTAATAAGTAAAACAAACACATACAATTGCACTGTGAATGATGTTCACTGTGACATAGTTGCATAATCCCCTTTTTATACTACTGTGATGACTGCAAAAACAAGAGGACAGATAATAAGGAAACCCACACCTGCTGTGCTTTCAGGTCCTATGATTTGACTGATCTCACCTTTGAAGGGAAATGCTGGTTTGTAAGCATTTGGCATAAATACAAGACTAATTGGTGAGAACATACAATTACAGCCACATTTTAAGCACAAATTACTCTCAGATGCTTTTGAACATACTTTTTTTCAGATTCTCTTTTGTCCTTCCAATAATTGCAAGAAATAAGTTGGCACTTAGATATAAATTTGAAGTAGTTACTTAATACTGAATTATTTCTTGTCTAATCGCATATCTGTGTTTATCCAGTCATTGGCCATGCATGAAAATGATTCAGACTACATAAACTGAGTGAAATGTTTCTGGATGTTTGCATTGTGGCATGAGAGCTGCAATAGATTCTGTGAAATACATTGTCAGACACTGCATATCCTGTTCGAGTTTGAACATTGGCAACACAGTAGGATAAATATTTGTTCTTAGTAAAGTGTCTTCATTTCATAAAAGATTTAGAGTTTTCTTCTACAGTCCCTTGGCATTATTGAAATAACTTAATTCTCTGAACTTAGCACATAGTGCTAAAATATCTGCCCTATTGTTTTCAGAATTATGCAATGCCTTCTTAAAAAATTTATATTTAAACAAGCCTTCCTTGACAAACTAGCCATGATTTTAGTAGCCCAATCTGAATATAATAGTTTAAATTATGTATTTATAGTTTTATTACTACTACTACTACTTATGTCTTTAGGTACTGCTGGGATTTTTATTTCTTGTAGAGTAATAGATAAATCTTGTAAATAAGAATTCATAGCCCTTATAACTGCTCTAATGTTTCTCCAGTTGGGTACACTGCGTGGTAGGTGATGAAGTTCATGAAGATCTATTCAGCCAGTCTTAAAACTGGCTTCAGTCTCCAGTTTGTAGTGGAGCATGACAGTGCATAACTTTGGAATGCTTGGCAGCACCACTTGGCAAAAGTCTTGCTCTACTGTTATGGTTGCCAGGGTAGGGCACTGGATCCCTTGTGTGGTCCTGGAAGAATCCATCTTTTCTATAGTGCTCTTTAGCTTCTATATGCAGCTACTGGAGGAGATCATTTGTCAGTTCAGACTGCTGTGTCATCAGTATGCTGATGACTCTCAGTGCTATTTTTATTTTCAGTAAATCCAGGAGTATTGGTATATTCTTTTAAACAAATGACTGAATATGGTTATGGACTGGATTGAGGATAAATCATATTGTGGTAGCTCAGCTCGGAGTCTGCTTGGATGAAAATGATCATCTAGATGAGTTCATCTGGGTTATATGAATTTTGGTACTGAAACTTTAGTTGTCCTAACAGGCAACTTGCACCATGAGATGGACAAGGGAGTACTAAGTTGTATTCCGTAGCACCAGCCATATTATTCTTCTGAAATCACTTCCTACAGTCTTGTGGCAACTACTATTCTTCCAGTAGCTTGTCATTCATTCCCAAAAGAGGTGTCCCTTCTTTCTCTAGACCACATGATATGTCAGCCATAATTTATCTTGCCTGTTTGTTCAAACCCAATCAGTGGATCAGACATCAGGCAAGAAAAATAGAGGAGGAAAAAGTCAATTACAGTAGTCCCCCGAAATTCGCAGGGGTTACATTTCTAAAGCACCCGCGAATTGTGAAAAACCTTGAATTTGGTGCCGGCGTTGAGCGCTGGCCACCAAGGCAGTTCAGGCAGGAGGTGTGGGCTGGGGGGGCGGGTGCATGTGCGTGGTGGGGCAGGGGAAGGGCTCACACGTGCAGCGATCGTTTTCTGAGTCCAAACTTGGAGGAAACAATCTCCTTGCGAGTAAGCTGCCACACGGTGAGGAGCCGGCTTACTCGCAAGGAGATTGATCGGCTTGGACTCTCTCAGAAAAATCCCGCAAAAGACTGAAGCCGTGAACTCTGAACCGCGTCTTCACGGGGGTATACTTTATATTGCTTCTCTGAATTTCTCTATGATTTCCCCCTATTTCCCTTACATACAAACTGAATCAGTGTGTTTGGGACAAGCTGGAACTCTGCTGATTCCAGAAGTCCAATGACAAAAGGGTATTGCTATTTTCTGCATGTCAAGAATTGCCAAACCCATCAAAGAACAGAGCAGGACCCATTTTTATTGGAGTACATTCTGTTGAAGACAGTAAAATGGACATACAAGACACATGCAACACCATGTGAAACATCCTTACACTTGATAATCTTTTCTAGTTCCTTCATTGTTTCCCTCCTAAATCTCAGTCTTCTTCAGAATTTTGGTTGCAGTTTCACTTTGAATTGATGACTGAGCCAAGGTATGTGAATTTTTTCGCAATTTGTAATTCTTCATTATTAACAGTAAGGTTCTGTAATTCTTCTGTGGACATGATTTTTGTTTTCTTGATATTTAGCTGTAGTCCTACTTTTTTAATTTCTTCTTTCATTTTCATCAGGAGTTGTTTCAAGTCATTGCCGCTTTTTTCCAGTAGTGTACTATCATCTGAATATCTTAAATTAGTGGGGTTTCTTCTGCTTCTTCCTTTGATTCTAATCTAACATTGATTAACAAATCACAATAGGAAATCATAGTGTGAATTGCATATGGAAACCATGTTTTATATTATTGCTTGTTGTAATGTGTCATAAGTTATAGTCATTACTTTTAGAAGCTATTCCACTTTGGAGACGAGTGCTGAGACAATGGAAAATGAAAGCAGTCAAAGCAGTTTTAAATCATGACTTTCCTGTTGCATGTTGGCAAGAACAGTTCAATGAAATATATGAACTGTCTGATAGTGGATAGATTGAAATGACAGTCCAGTCTCTGGCTGTTGTGAAAAAGGCAAATTCCATGTTGGTGATCATTAGGAAGGGAATTGAGAGTAGGTGTTTGATCTTATCTAGAATGTTGACTTGCATGTTCAGAAAAACCAACTATAGTTTAGCATGTTCTTTGAATTGAGTTAGGTGTTAAAAGTTCATAGACTTGATTCTAAGACAAACATAAGCTGTAACACAGCTTTGCTGGCTGAAATATTTAAAACAGTTTTTAAAGCAACACTTAATATAATTCAAATGTTCTTTCAATGATCAAATTTCAGTCATTGTAAACCAATCAAAGTATTTAACCATTTGACCAGCAGAGGGTACAATAAAAGAATACTCAATTCAGGATCTATTTAAAACTTGTGTACACAAAATAATACTTGTAGAACTCAGCCATGGTTATCTGTGAAAGATCACAGCCAACTCCTTTTGAAAGCAGTCTAGTACTATCAAATATTTACTGGCATAGGAGGAAAAAGAAGTTATAATCTTTTTAGTTTTAAAAGGTTAAATACAGGGTATGGTCCAAGCCTCCCAGGTCGCTAGCATAGAAGAATTTTCTTATACCTGAATTTCCAAGGTGAATTGATTTAAACTAGGATGATTTTAAATTGGTCTTCCTAGAAACTTAAGCAGCTATTTTAAATACTTGGTTTAACAAGTTTCCCACTGATACCTCATATTTCTGAAACAATATTACATAAGACATTGTTTATCCAGTGGTGACTTAGAACTAAACAAAAAATTTACAGGATCCAAAAAAAGCTAGTTACACATCTTAACACATTGGATTATTATTGTCAACTTCTCTTTAGAGAAAACTGATGCCTCAAAACTTCTCAAAAGTAAGGACTGGTAGTTAGTGGGTAGAGCAATGTATTTGTGTAAGATAAGAATATTTTCTTAAGATAAAATTTATAGAATATATTGTGTTTGAAGAAATGTTCATAATATGATGGCTGAGCAGATCACAGACTTCAAGGACTGAAAGAGCAGTAAAAAATAGGAAAATACAAGATCCCCAGGTAGAATATATAATCTGGTTAGTGATATAAAGAATAAGAGACAGTACCTTTGATGAGTTTCTATCCCCTGCTTCCCCAAACAAGTCCCAAATAATGTAGTATATGGTATATTTTATCAATTATGATTTACAAGTTTGAGCTTGTCTAGGTAGCCAAACCAAATATCTACTTGTCAGGACTATGCCTTCAATGCAATTCTATATATATTTGTTTGGAATAAAGTCCTTATAGGGATTGGATCAACTTCTTTCAACATAACATTTCAAGTTCAGAAAGTTCTGATGCTGAAGGTGAGTTAGAAGAGGAGGAGGAAGGGTTAGAGTATATTACTGAAATGCCAGGGTTAACAAGCAATATTAGTCTAGCAGCTGGTGAAAAACAGATATCCTTGGGTTCCAGAGGAGATACCATAGGAGAGTTAGAGGGGGAAGGGTGTGTGTTCACCAGCCCAGTGGTCCATTATCGCAGTGGTTTTCAGCCACTGGTCTGTGGACCAGTGCCAGTCCATTGAAGATTTCCTATTGGTCCATGGGGGGGGGTACATCCCACTCGCCACAGACCAGCACAGAGGCTAGCCGTGCTCTACCACCTCTTCCTCTGTTGGCATCGTGTATGTGGGGGCTGTGCCAGTGCTGTGGGGGGTGGGGCAAGGAGGGGAGAGATGGCTCAGTGGAAGCCAGCTGGGAGCCATGCCACACCGATTTCAGTATTTTGTTCTTTTGTTGGCATTTTTTGTTGCTCAGTTTCTGGTTGTTTTGGAGAATTTTCTTTCTCTCTCTCTCTCTCTCCCTCTCCTTTTTTTCTTTTTTGTATTGTGCTTGGAAACTAATACTCAGAATGCGTCATTATGTGTATGGCACTTTTTGTTTCTGCCTCAGCAGTCCCTAAGGTGGTTTTCCAGCTTTTGCCAGTCCACAGCTGTGGAAAGGTTGAAAACCACTGCATTATTAAGCCAAGGAAGCAGACCATTTAAGTAATGTCTGGCATTCTCAACATCCAATCCATAAGCAGCATGAATCGCTCTGAGCGTAAAGTCAGCCCCTTTTGGAGGGGAACAGGGGAAGAAGATTCAGTTTGGAATCAACTCCTGACATGGGCAAGAGCTAACTCCACAAATCAGAAAGGTTGCTGCCTGGATAGACACTGCTTGTTAACAACTTTATTACTACTCACTTGGCATTTTAAAACCAGCCCTGATTGGATAGCCTAGCTCAGTAAAGGACAGTATTTTAGAAGCCTTTTGCCTTGATCTGCTGGAAAGAATAAAATACAGAAAAGTACTCAAGAGAGTCATACTGTGTTGGGTTATACCCGAGTACATCTGATTAATACCCTTCCTTTACTCCAGGTTTGCTGCTACAAGGGTGTGGGCAGGATATCCTTTTGGGTGTGATTGTTTGGTTTTCTAGAATTTGCCCTGACAATTCACAGTGCCCTTTACCTTTTCCACTCTTTCCTAGGTACTCCTCTAGGTACCCCAGAATGCTAAGTTCTACATATATACCCCATTTTTGACAGCACTAAACAGGATGTTTTGACAAATTTCATATGAAGCCATATGAGATGAGTTGGGACTATGCTTGCAACTGGTCACTTTCTAAGGCAAAAGAAAACAGGATTACAGTTGCAAAAGTCTTATTTTTAATGATCAGTTCTGAAAAGTTCTTCATTTGCTAAGAAAAACAGCCTGTAACTCAGCAGCCTTTTGATATAACCATTTGATTTACTTCTGAGAAATCATGAGTGTAGGTTTTAACAAGCTAATATTTACATGATTGCACTAAGCTAGTTTAAAGTCAAAATTTTATTTTTAAAAAGTTTTTAAAATTAATTTCTAAAAATATTGTCATTCACCCTTGAGAGACTAGAGGTTCCATTCCCATTAAATCATGTAAAACAGGTTAATCAGAACAGTGGATGAGCCATTGCCAGACCAGCGGTAACTACACCATAGTTACTGTCAAACAGTTCCTCTCCAAAGTGTCTTAAATTGAGCCACATTTTTAATATTTGGTGGAAAGTCAAATAGATAGAGCCAGATGGGCCACCATTGGGAGAAAACCACACATAGGCACTCCCATGTCTAAGAAAATGCTATGCAGCATTCCTGCCTCTTGTACCATGGGTGAAGGGAACATGGAAAGGTACCCCTAGTTTTGACCAGAGCATGGATACATCCATTTAAATGGAGATCTGGTTCTAATTAGGACAAACCGGCACTTGAATTGAGGACGGAAATAGTGATAACCAATCCAAATTAAATATTAGAATGCATTGCTTATTAATGGATGGGTCATGGATGGATTAATGTCTTTTCATCTTAGCTTGGAACTAACTAAATGTTTTGAACAATTTGATGGCAGCTCCATTGCAGCACATTATAATACCCAATCTAGATGTTAGTAAGGCATGGATGATAGTAACTATTGCAGCTGGTGAACCAGATGAAGCTGGTGATAGTTACTGGTTCTGCCTGGAAATTCAGTTGTGGTGACAGACAAGTGCTTCATGATTCTTGAGGTGAATAGAAGGTCTTCAGAAAAGACCCTGCATTTTGTAGGGACTAAACATCAGTTTGTTCACTATGGCCAATCTCACACTTTCCTTCCTTCTTGGGATCATTTGATAATGGTAACCATATTTTGAAAGAACTGAAGTGTTTAAATGGTTTTCAAACCCAGTACTCCATTGGGTAACTTTTAAGATGATTAATTCAATATGGATTGTCGTGGCTAGGTTCTTGCTATGAAATGATGAAATGGTATATAAAATGTTTCTCCTTCTAGTCACTCCCTATTTGTCTAGCAGTATAATTAAGTCCAAAAGTGCACTCCAGCTGGTAGTTGAACCTTTATGGCAAGGTTCTTGAACTGCTTCCAGCCTAAGGGCCAAGTTCAGTTTCAGAGAAGTTCTTGTGTGCTGTGTTCCAGTGGTGGGTGGGTCCAAAAATGATCAATATTTTTTAACTTGGTTAAAGCAGTTACTACCAACAGCTAAATCTTTGGAGATGCATTTCATCCTTTCAGGATGTTGAAAAGGCACACAAAATTCTGGAAACCAGCAAACAATCTAGTCAGAGAAAATTTAGGAGCAACCTAGTGTGGTAGGACAGGAGGTTTGGCCTTCTCAGGAACCCCAGATAGTCAAATTTTGCCTGTGGACCATAGGTGCATTACCTCTGCATTATGAAGAGTAAGATTCTGGTCTTGCCCATTTCTAAGCTAGCTTGTCTGCTAATAATTAAAGCTGTCTTAACTTGAATTCAGCTTCATTGTCGCATTATTCCTTTCCATAATTGCTCTAGCATTTGACATAGGTCAGCTTCTGCATCAGATGGTACTGAAGGAACTAGATATGGTTAATGTGGTAATGGCATTGCATTTTGGATAATCTCTTGTGAAACTTTTATACAGATCTTAAACGAGAGAAGTTGGAATTTTGATGAACCACATAAATTCCATGAAGACTGGCAATAATTTCCTGTGGTTTGCATTTTTAGTATATTCAGAGGAAGAAATGATTCCAGACTTTTAAAAAAAAGGTTATTTGGAATGTAATGTGAAATCAACAGGAAGCAATCCTGTTGATTGTGCCCTCAATTGTACTTATCATTCTATGGGAATAGAAGGAGCAGTGAAGACAATTCTTACCTCCCTGTTCTCCCACCCTTTTGCTGGATGGGCTATCTGTTTAATGAAGACATTGTGAAGGGGGAAGAAGGAGGCTGGCTTAGATAGGTTATATCCTAGCCTGTTGGATTCCTTTTTTTTCTGCCCACTGAAACTGCTTCCATTCCTCCTCTCCCTGATCCTGAAGGCCAGCTGGTGCAGGGGTTTGTACCAGCTGCAAGGGAGAGTAGAATTGGACTCTGGGTCCCATCTCTGACCTCTGAAGAGGCATTCAGAGCACTCCTTTGACCCTTCAGATGTTGTTTAGTGGTCATAGGATATCTCCCTTAATATATACATATGCACATACATGCATGCATACATACATAGAAATCAAAATTAATTTACCTTTTAAAGGGAGATAACTTTTAAGGTAATATAAAAAAAAATTCTCTGTGCATTGAGGCTCATTTCCCCATCATTATTGTATCTGTGCAGGTCTAGCCAACATAACTCTCTTGACACGATCAAGAGAGGGGCTTTCTTTGCACAGATCAAATTGTTCAGCAGTTTTAACACTCTAAAGTGCCTTGTGATCCATTTGTCTATTTTTTTGAGATAAAATTGTATCTGGTCTGTGAAAATATTTTGTACCTTTAGAATATTAGTATCTTGTTTATGCCATGTGGTAACAATACAGATTAAATCCATTTTAGTTTGAGATTGTAGCTCAAACAAAATATGGAGAAGTCAAAAGGGGGTGAATACTTCTGCAAGGCACTGTAATATTTCAGAGCAAGCTCTCAGAGTAGAAAGTGTCATGTTAGCTCTAGGCAGTCATGGATGACACAGATTTATTTAGATCCATTTTAGTTGGGCTTCCAGAATGCATTTGTTTTTCTCCATGACTTGACAATGCATATACAGGAGTTTATTGTTTTAGAATCAAATGTATATGTTTTACTATGAATGTGTATCAATGAGGAATTAGGGGTTATTTTAAAAATGGCAAATATGATTTCTTACGGGTTTTATATAATGTGAATATGAAATTAGCTCTTGAATTAATGGACTTACAATGTGCTTCCAGTCATTCCTGTTTCAGTCACTATAGGGTTTCTTCTGTGAACTTTTAAAAAATGTTTTGTACAGTGGTATCTTGTCTCACAAACTTAATCTGTTCCTTGACTCTGGTTGCGACCCAAATTGATTGTGAGCCAAGGCAAATTTCCCCATAAGGTTCAATGTAAATAAGGCTAATCCGTTCTGTAACTGTTTTTTATCACAAAAAATTGAAACAAAGTGACAAAGAACAACAAAGATCATGGCCACCCCCCCCCCCCCAGCACAACTGCGATCGTGCCTGTGCAGGCAGGCTGGGCGTGATCACGATCGTCCCCTGATCTGGAGTTTGCAACCTGAGGCAAAATTTTTCTGAAATTTCTGTTCGCAACCTGATTTGGTCATGAACTGAGGCGTTTGTGAGCCGAGGTACCACTGTACTTGAAAACTCATGAGTATAATGGAAGCAGTCTGCTGGCAGTGCTTTGTGCATTGTGTTGTATGATTATTTTGTAGTTCAGTAACGTTGATTGAATTCATGTGTGGAAAATCTCCTGACCTCTGGCCAATGGAAGTTGAGCTCACCTACTTTAAACTTCAGCCCTGGCCTTTAAGCAGCCAGAAGCTGAGGATGAGCAGCCTGAAGGAGAACCATCCCTTGTTAACTCTGTTCACAGACTGGTGATAATATGGGGATTTCCCTGAGTGTTCAGCCACATGCTCTACTGAGTCATGTAGGACTACCTGCAAGCTCTGCCAATACCTTTGTTTGTCCTGCTGGCTTCCATTCACAAGAATAGGGAAGAATAAGTGGTTGTGGGCTGAGCATTCAGTGTACTATCCTCATCCCTTTCTTTGGTGTGCCATTTTCTGTCCCTTACAGAAAGGTGAGTAATATGTAAAGTATTTAGCCACCTTGGTTTCACTTGCCCTGCATTGTCACTCTGTAACAGAAAGCTCATAGGGCAGATGAATGTGCCCTGCCTGGATGATGGATGTAGGATGTCCATCCATGCATTGATTCAACACATTCACTAGGAACCTAATGCCATAAGGTTCACTCATATAGAATAAAGCCAATGCATGGATGGACAAAAAAAGGGACCTTTGAATTGCCAGTTGTGTATACATTTATAATATTAAGACAGAAAACTTTTGAACCAGGCCAAATTTTAAGTTCTTGTTTTGACATATAAGGCCATAAATGGCTTAGGATCAGGTACCTTAAGAATGCCTACTCTCATTTGTTCCTACCTGTCCACTGAGATCTCTCACAGAAGTCCTTCTCAGGGAACTGTCTCCCAAAGAGAGGTAAGGGGAGTGGCAAATAGGAGAAGGACCTTCCTGGTAGTTTGCATCCCATGTCTGAAATAGGCTCCCCAGGGAAGTATGCCTATTGTTATCATTTCAGTGCCAGGCAAAGACATTTTTATTTTCCAGACATTATAAGAACAGTTGAATTAATATTTTATATTTTAAAAAATTTAATGATTTTATCGCTGCTGTACCTGAAGTAATTTTATTGATGGGTGTAACTATCTTTTGGATATATTGTACTTTTATTGTATTTGATCCTATGGATTTTCATTGCATTTTATTGTATGAATATTATTTTGGGGTTTTATTGGAATTTACAGTATACTACTCAGAGAAGAGTGCAAAAATTAAGGAAAAAAACAGTTCTTTAGGCAGCCTGCCTTCTGACATGGTAGAAGACCATGAAGAGCTGCCTCACTGTTGCTGGAAACTGTTTTTTTTTTTCCATGCTCAGTGCAACGAAATGGGAGCACTCTGTCCTTTCTCTGCCAGTCTACCCACTTGCTGGCATGCAGTTCTTTCTTGCCTGTGGCTGTTAGGCTGGTGCTTAAATATAAGGCAGTCTGGTGCATTCTGTGCATGCTTTGGTTAGAAAGGATAAAGGGAAAGGCTGCAAATGATAAAAGGAAAAAGGCCAGTGTGCTGTAGTGTTCAGACTGACACATTGGACAACCAGGTTCTGTTCCACACTTGGCCATGAAGCTCAGTAACTTCGGAGTAGTCGTGAACTCTTGAGACTAGCCTATCTCCTCAAGCTTCCTTGGGTTCCTTGCAGGAAAAGGGTAAGATATATAATTTAAATAAATGAATAAAGGCAGGATACAATATAATAGATAATCCTACTCCAGCCTTTGGCTGCAACACACTACCACCCAAACATTCAGGCAAGATATCAGGAAGCTTCCTAACTTGTTAGAGCAGTATGACATTGGAACCATTTGTTTAGAGACCAGGCTAGATTTGATTTAAATCACTAGTCAGTAGTCATGCCTTACCTGTAGGAAGAGGAACTTCATTAAAATATTCCCTAACTGGGTCTCTGTTACAGCATGCTGCCATTATAGGTTTTTTCCTCCAGGAAAAGAATAATACCATAAACCTCAGGCTATACACAAAAAAAGAGCTAAAGACTTGCGGAATATTCTGCTCAAAAGGTTTCACTTTCATTTTCACTGTTTGTCCTTCCCTCTTGGGCTTTTGTGCATGTCTATTCCTCTTGGAACAATATATTCATTAAATTTTTTAAGGTACATGTTCTCTGCAGACACACATTCACAGTTTTGAGATCTGTAAAACTAAGTAAAATGCCTAATAATCTTACAGAAATCTCTGGAAGAGTATGACATTGTGAATGGATTAATAGAATTGATTTACCAAAAAAATTACACATTGCATGAATTTGCAGCCCCATGCTACATAATTAAAAACCAATCCTTATTTAATTAGGGATAACATTTGACTATAATACATCTTAAACAGTAAATTATCTAGATAGATTTTTCCCCAGAAAGCAGTTATTTAAAAAATCTGATTTAAATAAAAAATCTGATTCAAATTTTAAAAATTCCTTTTTTTTTTTGAATAATTGATTTTTATCCACCCTGCTAGAGAAGTCGTGGGCTCTTCCACACTAGAGACATTCAGAAAGAAATTGGACAGGTATCTGAGTAAGATGGTGTCCTGCAACAATGAACTAGTATCCAAACAGTACCTTTGGACTGTTGACTTTTATTTAAAAACAAAAGGTTGACTTTTATTTAAAAACTACACAACATGATTCCTATTTTGATATACTTAGTTTGGGAATTGAGCATACTCATAGGGTATGTACAAGGGGAAAAATCATGTAGTTCTGAGGAGAGCACCAGATTAGCTATCCCTGCTGTAGTAAATGTCAAAGGTAATTTGGAATTTTCTTCATCTTTTTCCTCTTGAGGAAAGGTTTTGGACATAACAGTAAAAATTACATTAAATTGTTTGGAAATACATCTGAACTCTCTTGAAAACTTTCCTTTTCTAGTTGTAGGAAACTGGCATTTCCCCCCTTTGGCTAAATAGTTGTGTTCAGGCATGGATATGCATGCATAGAAAAGATTTACTTTGAACATTGTATTTTGGGACAGCTTCAGATTGTGCATAATGTTCCGCATAAGGGTGGGTATATGATTGTAGCATTATCAATGGATGTTGTATTAGTCATTCAGACACTTTAACCAATTTTTGTTATGATGTGACTGTGTCATTTTACAAAAACTGTTGGATCTAACCCATATATAAAAGCACACTTACAATCTGGCCTAAACACATTTTCCTTGGAATTTAATTCCAACAGAAAAGACTTCAAATTTATTACCTTAGCATTCATTGCTATGATATGTGCTGGTAAATAAGGAATATTTTATGCATCTTTTAAAAAAAGGGTTAATGGTAATAGTGAGATCTGTGTGCATATACACTTTTAATAAAAATTTGCATAATGCACTATTCTACATATTTGTGTATGTTTTGGATATTCTCATACGGTGCAGTTTTTAAAAAATACAGTTATAAACCTTTGCAGGCCCCTCTAATTTTACAAAGTTTATATGAGCTGAAGAGGCTATCTGATAATGGTATAAACTGTAAAAGATTATTGGTAATAATAAGTACAGTCTCTGAAAATCAAAAGGTTAAATGTGTACGAGAAGTGCTAATAATGTTTTTTTTAAAATTATAATATGTTTTTCTTTGAAAGTACTGGTAACATACGCTGATTAGGTTTGCATGACATGTATTGTAGATAACTAGCCATGGTGGGTTGCCGTGTTGTTTAATCCCATACCAATTCCTGAAAGGTGACTTGTTCAAGTGCAACAAGCAGCTTCAAAGACCTATTCTAGGGTTGTTGAACCTATGCTGGATTATATTGCCATCCAAATCAGGGTTGCAGAAAGTGGTGCATGGGCTGTTCAGTAAGAGTAGCAAACAACTTTTGCTACTCTTGGTGATCTAGCCTGCTCTGCCACCAGTGACAGCTGGTTCACCAATCCCAAAGTTGCATTTTGGAGTGATAGCCATTGGTTTGTAAACAAAATGATTTGGTGTCACAAATGAATGCAGTTTTGTTCATATTTTTTTAAATTCCTGCTATGTACCTACAGTTGTTTGCAATGTGAAACCATGCCTATGCAATGTCCTTGTTAGTACCTGTTGTCAAAGTACAATAGGAAACATCTTTGGACATTGGGCAAACAAGGCTGTTTATATATTGCCAGGCTATCAGTTGTAAAGCAGAGCGGTTTCCCCAATATAGGGGGTGACATGCATATATTTAACTTTGGTGTGATCCTCTACTTTGTCCAAACTCCCCAAGCTTCTGCAGACTCTGAAAAGGGAGGAACTACTTCCTGACCCTATTTTGTGAACATTTTCTCATGCAACTTGTCAGAAGTTCTTTTAACCTATCCTCCAAATATATGTATTTGGTGTGGGGAGGGTAATAGGGAAATATACAGCCAGGGATTCCATATATATTTCCCATGTCCCTGTTTACCCCCCCCCCCCCTTTCTGGGGTAAAAACTCCTTTGATGGCCAGATGGCAACTGACCAGTGTACATAAAGCAGTATATATGCAGCCTGACTTGGTTAGTGTCCATGGATGTTGCCTATTGCATTTTGACAGCAGATAATTAGTAGGACATCGGCCTGGTGAGGCACACATTTTAGTCAATTGTAAATGTGCACCTGCAATGGACCAGAAAAAATATTTTGAAAATGATAGCTGAAAACTCAACCACAAACAAAAAGGGGTTATAATTTTGTTACTGTCCTGAGAGACTGTGAAGGGTGGGATGTAAAAGCTGTAAATGAAATGAAATGAAATGAAATGAAATGAAGAGAAGGGTGAAAATACAAGATGGGTTCTATGCAGAACCCGATGAGACTAGCTGGAGAATCAGGGAAGGAAGGCAAGCACAACACATTGGAAGCTTGATAGTCTGTTAGGTGCTCTGTAGCGTATTCACAGGGTGGGTTCCTGTGCTGTATGAACTTGCCCACAGTGGTATGTGATTGAAAATTTTGAATTTTCTAATCCCTTTTTATTGAGTATAGACAACTAATGGAGGAATCTAGTAATACAATCCTCAGTAACTGTGTGTGTATGCTTGTACTCAGGACCTGAATTACTGATTCCATTCATTTTTGTGCCATTTCAATTTTTCAAGTGTGTATGTCCATTCAGATATATCATAGCTTACCTTTTCTTCATGTTTTTCTGTTGGTCTTGTTAGAATCACACACAATAGACAAATCTGATTTTATTTGTTGAACAATTTGGAATTAGAATCCTAACATATTTAAATAATTGTTAAGTGCTCTTGATACACTAGCCCTGCTTTCCATGTGGATGTGTCTCTCACATTGTTTGTGGCTAGAGGAACTCCTGTTTCTCAACCATTATATCATTAGTAGTATATTATAAAAGAAGTCCTCCTTGTGTGTACACGTCCATGTAACAAGGTGTTTCTTTGCCTGTTAATAAATCAAATCCAAGAGTAAGTTAAACCAATCATCTTTCTTTTTGGGGAAAAAACCCAATCATTTGTCCATAATAAGAAGGAATCTAATCATACTCATTTCCTTTTTGAGCTTTTAAATGAGGTGAACAGAATTGTATTTATGGAATCAGCGCTAGTAGGAAGTATGTTTCAGTATTTGTGGAGTGTATGTCAAGGGTTGCCTGTTCTTTTTAAAGAGTACTGTAAAACCTTGGTTTGCGACCACAATTCATTCCAGAAACATGCTTGTAATCCAAAACACTTGTATATCAAAGCAAATGAAAATTCATATGATTTGTTCCACAACACAAAAATATTAATGTAAAAATGATTACAATACTGTAATATAATACAAAATAATAAAGAAAAATAAATTAACCTGCAGTTTCCTTTGAAAACCTTTGTGGCTGGTGTGAGATAGATGAGAGAGGAGGGGTATTGTGAAGGATGACTTTCACTATTACTAATGGAATCACTGCTATCTATTGGATCAATGGAATCTTTTTCTTTTCATGCAACTTTAACAAGGAACTTTGCTGTTGGACCTTCACATAACATTTAACTGGCTCTCTGCACCTTGTATTTCTTGAAGGCTCATGGATTCTTGGAATGATACACGAGCAGGGACTTGACTTTGAAATCCCCACTTGCATTAGCACAAAACGAGGGTGAGACAGCAGCAAGAGGGAGAGAGCCATTGGCTCAGTTGTGATCATGTGACATTCGGCATCACGTACTACTCATATTGCAAGACATCTCTCATTTATCAAGTTAAAATTTATTAGAAATGTTTGCTCGTCTTGCTGTACTTTCAAGTAGTGTGCAGTGTCAGTACATGCAAACACTAAGCCTTCATCAGTTTCCTTAGGATTATTTCCTTTCAACACTTCTTTTTGAGCAGCACACCAGGTAATTTCACAATTATTCATAAATACAATTTTCTGTTATTTAGCAATGTACTGTACAGTTTCAACAGTTTACTGGTTTTTTTCTTTTTATTGTTATAGGTTTTTAGTGTCATATACCACCAGATTGTTGTATACCACCTTGATGGAGGTTAATAAAATACTTCTATGAAGAGCAGGTGATAGAAATAGACTAGAATTTGTTTGTTTGTGTCTGATCTGCAGTTTTTCAATTCTAACTGCATAATCAGACCTTTACCCACCGACAGGTACATGCATTATGCTTTTAAATGATGAATAAATAGCAATTTACATTGGAGGAATTTTAAGATGAGGCAGAGTCAACAGAATGTCAGTTACACATGTCTATTGTTTGTTGATTGTTTCCTTTTTTGCCTTCTAAGAAACTTTTCACCAGCATAGCGGAGATTTGGCTGGGAGCAAGGAGAGATGCTTTGAGGTCTCTTCGGTTGTTACTTGGAGTGGCAGCCAAGGCTATCCATGCAAAGTACAACTGCTAAGTGTGCATGCATGCAGTGGGGTGTACTTGGGGTGTGTGAGACAGCAGACCATAAATAAAATAGTTCTTCCTTTCCAGAATTCTTAGGCTTTGAAATCATATCTTCTGGTGATATTTTTATTCTGTGCTATAAAGCAAGCTGTTAATGATATGAGCAGTTGTCATGAAGACTAATGGAGTAAATGTTAGCTGTCTACATAGGATTTATATTTTGTACACTCTCGCCTATCTAAAACCTTCTTAAAAATTGACACAAGCATCTAACATACTTTTCTGCTTTGATATTAGTGAAATACTTCAGTTTTGTTTAAACTAACTTACCTTTAATTGTAGTTGACAAGCTATTAAATGTCTGCTACTAATTGCTAAATAAATTCTCTAATTCTAAGCTCTCTTTAGCTCTTAGAGTTCTCAGGATAGGCCAAACCCCCTTGGAGAAGAGGGCAGTAGCATGCTTCCATTTATAGCCTCAAAGTGGGTAGTCCACTTCTTTCTCTTCCTCTTCTTTACCATTCAGGGAGGGTAAAGGTAAATGGGGAAGTTAAATGCTTGTTTCAGGGCTTCCCCAGGAAGCACTATATTTTCCTTATGTATTCAAAGGGTTCTACTTGCACAGCAGAATTGGCAAGACCCACCACTTGCATAAGGAAATGAATGGGGAAGTGCGATCCCTGTTGGATTCTGTCCTTAATTGTGTTAATACTAGAATAAATCTCAGATAATAACAGGAGATTTTGGAGGGTATATATTCACAGGGTTGCCATAAAGTCAGATATGCCTTGACAGTACATAACAAAAACAAAAGTAGAAATGATGAGATAGAAGTGTCCCAAATAAACTGTCTGGATGTTATGGATGAAACAAGGTATGTAACACATACCTTTTTGAACATGAATGGTGTAACTTTACATGGAATTGAAACATGAAAATAGCGGGAAACTTGTTTCAATTCTTGAAAATTGTGTTTTTACATGGGTTTTTCCTTCCATTTTTTAAAATATTTTTATTACCAAGGCATTTGTATTGATTAAATGTTTTTTTTCTTTTTAAAAAATGAATAATCTTGGATAGTTGAGTATGCCACTTTTAATTTTTAAATTCCTTTTTGGCCATTCATATCTACATATAAAAAATGAACTGGAAGTTTTCTCTCTTGTCTCAGAAAGCTGTAGCTGTGATGTGCTTTGCAGATGCATGTTTCAGAGGCTTTCTGAAGTAGCTTAGTAGATATTCTGACATTTCCATAGCTGCGTTAATTAAAGTTGATATTACATTTGTCATGTTCTTTCCTCAGACTCTTTAACTATTATGTTTATATTAGAAAAAGAAGTGTATGCATCTGTTAAGATCTACAGCTACTTGGTAGTCTTTTTAAAAAAAAACCAATACATTTAGTGTTGGTTTTACAGCATCCATAATATATCAAAAGGACCAGACAATAACCCAATTATACTGTTTCTATAGTAATACATTATTACAGAGGGGTATCTATGGCAGGGAGGAGTACATAACATATGAGTACATTTTACTTAGTATAACAAAATGCTAGTTTATATTGACTGAGTTTATGTATATTTTTCATTTCAGACCTTTTTGTTCATTACTCATTCCTGTCCTCCAGTCAGTTGCCTTATTTATGGTTGGACATGTCAGCACTAGCTGCCTTCTTTCTTCATGCCTCTCTCAAACCATCTTGTAGTTGTTTTGTTCCAGTTATGATCATGATAATCAAAGGAGCAGATTTCACAAATACAATGCAGATGAACCAAAATAGAATAAAAACTCTTGAATCATGGGATTAAGTAGTAAAATTATAAGTATAAATAATATAGAAAATAATTTGAAATGAACTGTTTTCTGGGTTTTGTTTTGTTTGGTGGTGGTGTTGGTTGTTGTTTTTGGTTGGAATTATTGCTACTTGAAAAGAACATCTTAGGATTTCCATTTTCTGGGGACTTTTTCCATTCTTCCAGTTATTTGCTAAATATCCAAACCGAGGTTGCAGGTACCTACTCCCAGTATATGCCTTGTATTTTCTTTACCATAAGATGTTGAGAGCAAATTCAGACTATTAGCATCTGGTTTCACCCACGAGAACAAACTTACAAAATTATTTAAAATTTCTAGTATCCAACACAATTTTTAAATAGCTAGGCATCTTCTTAGTTGAAAAATCTCCACTGCTTAGTGTTGTAAACCATTTTATTCCCCAGCATCTCAAGGAAATAATGGTGACCCAATATGTGACTAGAAAATCTTTACGTGTGGATATTAAATGCAGCAGATATCTTAACCAGCTTCCCTAGCCTTCTTGGAAAGTACTGAAAGAATCAAATAAATGAGAAATTCCAAGCATGTGGCGCAGTGGTTTAAAACCACTGTGCTGCTGGGCTGGTTGATCGAAAGGTCACTGGTTCGAATCTGCACAACGGGGTGAGTTCCCGTTCCTCCGTCCCAGCTCCTGCCCACCTTGCAGTTCAAAAGCATGCAGATGCAAGTAGATAAAAATGTACCACTTCGGTGGGCAGGTAACAGTGTTCCATGCACCTCAGTGTTTAGTCATGCCGGCCACATGACCACGGAGACTGTCTGTGGACAAACGCTTGCTCCCTCACCTAGGAAATGGAGATGAGCACCACCCCCTAGAGTCAGGCATGACTGGACTTAACGTCAAGGGGAAACCTTTACCTTTATAGTAGAACAGGAAGGATGACTTTAATTGTGTTACTCTATTTTTCTGCATAGTCTCTGAAAATCTCTTATTAAAAAAGTAGGTATACTTGATCTTCTTAAGAATGCAAATCAGAATGAAGTACTGAAACTGAAAAGAGCTGAAGTTAAAATAGACAATGATAGAAACAAATTTGGAAATTGGTTATAAAGGCATAATAGAACATATTAGAGTTACAAAGAAAGGGAAGAGTGGATCAGGAGCAAGCAGAGAAGAAACAAAGGTGTTGAAGAAGGTCAGAGTATATTTAGGTGATGCTTGAAAAAGAACATAGAACAAATACCTATCATTATTATTATTACTACTACTATTACTATTATTAAACTTATATCCTGTATTATTAGTCCAAGAGCTCTCTAAGCAGATAGAGGAACATTTAGTGGAAAAATCAGGCATTGGCCCTGGAAGAGAAGGGATAATGTGGCAAGTGGTGGCTGGAATGATGTTCACTCTATCAAGAATAAGAGTAGGTTGTTCCTACTATACAGCAAATATGTCTGTGGCTATATTTATTACTTAAGGAATCAGGAGTCCAACAAAATAAGCTTGTAAAAGAATATATGTTTAACATGGAATGATGAAGACTAACAACCATAAGAGTGAATTCACTGTTGCCAATTTAACGATAGACAGGATTTTTCTCCCTGAGTTATCATCTAAGATTTGTCTTTGGTTAAAAATAAAAGGAGCAGTATGACACTCAGAGCAAATATTAACAGCTAAAACAGGAATGGAGAAACTCTGGCTCATAGAGATTTCCTGTCCAACCCCCAGAGCCTTCAGGGGTGGGAAATAATAATATGGATGGTAGTGGCAGTATACTTAGCCAGTGCTGCAAAGAACACCACCCACTTGTTTTGCACCTTCTCCCATTGAATATAGCACAAGTGAAAAATCCTGGCTGTTTCTCCCATTGCTTGTATTTGAGTGGCTTTATCTGTTCTCTCTAGGGAGGAGTCAACTTTGCATTCTTGTTCTTGGAAGCGCTGCAGCACTCTTCCCAGTGGGTTGACACAGGGCAAGCAAAAGAACCATTTCAGATTGGATGTGCATGAGTTTGAATGTTCACAAAACATACCATCTAGTGCTTTGGCCAGCAACCAGACATTGTCAGGGGCATCAAAAGATAGTAACAAAGTCTGACAATTGTGCTCTCTCTGCCTTGGATTTTACTTTCTATGAGAAATGTTTGTGTTCTTAATCTCTCAAATAGTTCCCACTAGTGCAAATATAGATCATAATCCCCATGTTGTGCCTGAAAGAATGGCTTACACCAGACCTGGGATGTAGTTATACTAATTTTTCAAGTTGGCAGTGGGCTGAGATTGATTTAAATTTCCAACTAAAAATCCCCTATTTAAAAAAAAAAAATCTTTTAGTTGCTCACACTTCTGCAGGTAATGGTGGCTACAAAAATTGATCCAAAATTGTCTACAAAATTGATCCGAAGTGTTAATTGCTAAACTATATATATGGTTGTATTAAGATGGAAGCTATTCAATATTGACTAAATAATTTAATAAATGTTTGGCTGTTTTTTCTTCACATTTGTCAAATGAGAGTTAATGTGTACTATAGTTAAGATTTAATAAGAAGAAAGCCAAGTGTTTGAAATTCATGCTTCCATTTCAATATGTCCATTGATTTTAGGTTGGAATCGACAATGTATATATTGCATTTCAGATGACTAGAAAAGTAGCAAATTTCTATTTCCTGTTTTACTTGGCATGTGAAATGAT
The DNA here is from genome assembly GCF_004798865.1 of Varanus komodoensis. Taxonomy (NCBI): domain Eukaryota; kingdom Metazoa; phylum Chordata; class Lepidosauria; order Squamata; family Varanidae; genus Varanus; species Varanus komodoensis. The sequence goes on from NW_025335798.1 coordinate 23,445,407, forward strand.
TAAAGCACTTCAGTGACAGTGTTGCACATCATGCTAAAATACCCTACAAGTAAGCTAGGGGTGTCTGCTCCCTCCCCCCATCCTTAAGCTGCTATCCCAGTGTCCTTTACAGCAGGACAGTGTTTTGTCACCTTCCCACTCTGATTGCTACTCCTTTTCATTCATAGTTCCCCTTGAACCTCAAAAATGTACAATTGGGCTTTTAAAAATTCTTTTTCACCCCCTGCAATCGCTCAACTGTATTCATTTTTAACATCATTACCATTTGTGTCACTCATGGGTGTACAACTGTGCACCTGTAGCTGTTGGATATGTGTATTCTTTCTTTGTGAATAGTATTGTAAATTTAGCTGTCAAAGGGAGAAGCAAAGCAGAGTAGGCATGGCATATGGAAATTGACATGGCAAGACTGTATATAGGCTGATTTGTTCATAATTGCCAGCTGTCCATTGCATAGCAATCAAATGAAATGTAAAGGATGGGGCCGCAAAAGTAGGTGTACCAAAAGGATGTGTTGACTGTATAACTCCTTTATTATTGTCATCCTTTGGCTTTTAAGTGTGGAAATGACAGTTCTCAATACCTTTTACTTTTTCAACTATTCCGTGAGTCTCCAGCTGCTCCAGAATTTAGCTAGCATGCTCAAATTCGTAGCCTATATGAAGTCTTGCCTTTTTAAACAATTGCCTACTTCACCTTCCTTTGAAAGCTGAAATGTAAAAGGTGATTAGTAAGGTAATACTACACATATCAGTATAAGTACACACTTGCGTACCTGTGAAATACCATCACAACAGCATCTTCATAAAATGACAACATGGTTATGCAATTTTCTGAGAATAGCATTTTTAAAAAAAGATTGGTGACCCAGAGTAGTTGTTCTAAAGTTCTTCTTGGGCAGGGTGGGAGCGGTTGTCATTGGCAGCAGCAAGTGCAAGATCATGAAGTGTAGTGTATGTGTGGGTACTGCTCTTCTTGCTGGACAGCACAGCAGGAAGAGCACATTTGACATAATGTGTCAAACCATTTGGGAGCAAACAGCCACCCAGACATGAGATTACCAGGTTGGCTGGTTGCTAATACATAAGATGGAAGTGTTTTGGGTAACTGTTACCTACCGTGTGTTGCCAGATCCAGTTAGTGTCCTGCAGAAAAGATGTCACATATGATGCCATAAACTCTCATCAGCAACATCTCTATAGGAAAGGGGAAAAGGCAAGTTTATATGGAGCTTCCCCAGGTAGTTGGAAAGTAGAGTTTCAAAAAAGTGTATGTTCTGTTTAAGAGGGCAGCTATTGTGTAATTGCTTCTTCAGCAAGGCAATCTTACAAGCGGTGTTTTACAACCCATGAAAGTTGTATTGCTAAACCAAAATCAATAGCTAAAAACAAAATATTATTCTGCTACTTCAGAAAAAAAATCTATTTGAAATGCATGCCAAGAAGTACTGGGAACAAATCTTAAATAGTAAAGAATGTGGTAATATGAGAATTCTTTAATACAGCTTTGTACTGAGTACATAGTGTTTTGCAACCTTATCTAATGGCTTAATTTTTAATATCTTTTAATCCCTTGTAGGTGCCATACTAGGCAGATCAGAGACACAGGAGTGCATCTTCTTTGATGCTAATTTGGAAAATGATAAAACAAATAGCAGTGGAATTGAACTGTGTTATGGTGATAAAGATAAAAGACGACACTGCTTTGCAACGTGGAAGAATATTTCTGGATCTATTGAAATCGTTAAACAAGGTTGCTGGCTGGACGATATTAACTGTTATGACAGGCAAGCAAATCACTACTATTTTTGTATTTTTATTTTGTAAACCAATATATATTGTGTGTTTCAAAAGGAATTATTGATGTATAGTGTAGGGCACAGTTCAGTGCAGCCAGTAAGCCTTAAGGAGCTTTTCTTTGTTCAGTCACTATCTTGATGGCACAGGACTGAACAAATTTAGTGTAGGTTTCAGATTTAAAGCTGTTATTAATGTTATTAATCCATAAGTTACCCTATACTTGAAACTGTTGGGGTATCTTACATAACAAAAACTAAAACAATAAAACCTATAATAAGTAAGAAATCAATTAAAATATATTGTTTTAAAAGCTGCAATAAAACTTCAACATTTACAAATACAATCCTAAGGAATGGCCTCCTGATAGTGCTCTGATCCCTTGGGCCTTCCCTCTATCCTGAGCAAGCAGCAGTTAAAGAGTACTTTTTAAAGGGCTTAAAAAATAAAAAGTAAACAAAAAGTCAACTGAGTTCACACTTGGTAGAAGTCTAAGGGAGGGCATTCTCTAATTTGGAAACTGTTTCAGAAAAGACCTTCTGCAAGTATAATTATCTAAACATTTGCAATCTATGGTGCTCATAAACAAACAACAGTAGTTACTGCACTCTAGTATTGCAATCACCATATCCAGACAAAATATAGTCATTTCTCTCATGGTTGAATTCAAACAAAACTAGTTCCGCTGGCTTTCAGCCACAGAAATAACTGTGTTAACTGCTGTTTAATGTACAATTATATGCAATTTAAAATTAGAAATTGACTAATTCCACTTTAGTTGATAGTTACATTGCACTACTTTCTCTCAATATGTAATATAAATCTTCATTGTGCTGAATTTTAACTATAATTAATGGACAGAAATCATTCTACTAAAAGGGCAGGAGTTAATTTTCTCTGAAGTTGGGTGGGGAACCACAGGTTCAAAGGAGAAATCCATGCTTCTTCATCATGGTCTCTGCATCACACATATGGCTTCTGTGCACATGCATGGGAATCTTCCTCATTCAAGAAGATTCCAAAGCTGATAAATGATTATTCAGCCGGAGCCAACCCAGCATGTGGGGAGGAGCTCCTACCAAGAGCTCAGTTTTTCTTTGACCACTATCATGTGCTCATTGAGAAGTTCTTCCCCTGCTACTTTCCAATACAGACCATTGTTTGTTCCTCTTCAGCCTTCTAGATTGCCTTCATGTTCAGGTTTTTTCCCTCTTCCTTCATGTTTTTCTTTGTTTCCTCTACAAAAAAAAAGACAAACTCCTTTCTGACTATTTTTCTCACCTCTCAATTGGCACTTCAGCTGCTCCCCTTTTTTCCTGCTCAGGAGAATGGCACTCAGAGCTCTATTCCGAAGATGCACAGACTGTGGCGGCAAGCTGTCACCTACAGATAGGCACTCCCTGTGCACTTTTGCCTCAGAGAGACCCATGTTGTTGACTCATGCTTCCACTGCTAAGTGTTTACTTAGCGGGCGAAGAAACACAGGGCAGATCGCCCTAAAGTGGAGCTGTGCCCTTCACATGGGCAACTCTACTCAGCTTTCCACTTTGGGAACTGCACTCTCCAGACCCTCAAGGAGGCCTCCTGTCCTCCTCCATAGAAACACTCCAAAATGGACAAATTTAAAAAGTCATCAAAAAAGACCAAACCTCAGAAAACTCCCAGTCTTTCTAAAGACAGAGAGGGCAAAAAACATGCAAAGAAATGCTGCAACATGCCACCACCTCCAAGGCCTTCTGTGTATTGAAGACATGATGCCTGCGCAGGAGTTGGTCCAATGCACCTCTGGCACCAGGACTGGCACAGGAGCCTTCAGCCCAGCCACCACAACTGGCCCCAAATACCTCCTTTTTGGAAGGAGAGATTCAAGAGCACCCTCCCACCCCGGTAATACAGCAGTCTGACTTTGTCTCTGCTCAGAGTCCCAATTCTCCACTGTCCTTGGTTCCAAGTGTATATATTGCAGCCGAATTTAAAAGATGCAGATATACATCTTGCTCCCCAGTTGCTGACAGGGACTGCAGACCCCATTGGCCAACTCCACCATTGAGACATGAGTTTGAAGCCTCTCATCATACAGAGGTCTGGGCTTCCCTTGACTCTAGACAAGGCATGCCTGATCAGTTCTCTACCAAAACCGATACAATTATACCGATACAACTTCCGTGATCAGACAGGGATGATGGAGAGACAGCGACCCAATACTTTGAACCATCTCATACTAAGTTGTCACATCACTGTCACATGGCATTTGCTGAACTGACTGAGTCAGACTCTGAGCCTTATACTTCATTGTGGAAACCAACTACCACAGACAGATTGTCAGAAGTCCCTACTACTCCATATAAGTCACCCTGCAATTTACCACACACCTCAAAGGACACTGGCCTTTTCTACACTCAAATTCTCCACATAGTCTTGGACTCAGCCCATGCCAGAATCTTGGGAGGGCAAAGGATCCAGTCTCTGAAGTGATTTATGCTGAGGCTACTGTACCAGTCACCATACCTCTCCTGCCTATCCTACCCGGTGTGGTACATCAGGAGTGGAAGTATCCTCCTCCAGTGGAGCAGGAATTTCTTCTAGCTATTTCCCTGCTTTCCTTTCATTCCAAAAGTAGTAGCAGAGATCCTTAGAGATTCCACAGACTTGATCCTGATCACACCTTGGTGTCTCAGAAAGCAGTGGTCCCCCCATCTTCAACCTCTCCAGTCATTCCTATTACCAACTACCCTTCCGATCCCACGTCATTTCCTGAGATCGTGGGACAGTCCTCCATCCAGACATACTCTCCATTTTATGGCGTAGAAAATCCTATCATTTCAAAATCAGTGAAGGACTTATCTCACAACATCTAGCTGATCCTCAATGCTTCACTACCCACAGATCATACAACACAAAGTGGACTGCATTCTCTCATTTCACATCCCAACGTAGTTTTCAACTGCACAGGACTTCTGTCAGCCAAATTCTTTCCTTCCTTAACTCTCCATACAAAAAGATCTCAAACCCTCTTCTATCAAGATTTATATGCCTGCCATCTCTGTGTTCCACGCCCCCCAAAAGTTCCTCAAAAGCATTGTTAATCTCACCCCAGCAGTCCAGCAACCAGAACTAGCTTGGAGTCTTTCTGTTGTTCTCCACTCACTTACTCAAAAACCCTTTGAACCCATGGCTTCCACTGATCTCCATCTTGTGTCATTTAAGATGGCCTTTCCAATGGCTGTCAGCTTAGCTTGTTGGATCAGCAGCATAGCTGCCCTCAGGATTGATTCACTTTATCTCACAAATATAAAGTAGTACTTCACCTCGATCCCATGTTCCTTCAAAAATTTGTCTCTGCCTTTCATATCAGTGAACTCATTGTACTTCCAGCCTTTTTTAAGTCCCCCTCCAACCCAGTTGAATTAGCCCTTCACTCCCTAGATGTGTGCAGGGCTTTAGCCTTTTATAAGGCCACAACCCTATTTGTAAGTCACAAAGACTTTTTGTTGCCTAGGAAGGTGCAGCTCCAGGCTCACCCATCTCTTCTCAAAGACTGGCTAACTGGATATCTTCAACAATCCAAATAGCTTACATTCTCCCCAAGCTTCAGTCACTATCCCTATCTACACTCATTCAACTGGAATGACGGCAACCTCCACAGCTATGTATATCGGAGTTTCTCTTGATGATGTGTGTCAAGCAGTAACTACGTTGAACTGATCAACCTCAGTTTGCCACAATCAGCTGGATATCCAGGCTAGAGTAGAATGCATCTTCAGGAAAGCCATCCTCACTTTCATTCTTTGCTAAGTGACACCACTTTCCTCCAAGAGGTAAGCCTGCCAGTTGCCCATATGTGTGATGCACAGAGACCACAATAAAGTAAGGCAGGTTGCCCACCTGTAACTGTCATCCTTTGAGTGGTCGTCAGTGCATTCAAGCATCACGCCATTTCCACTATGTTGCTTGATACCGAAGGGATATCCACACCCCTTACTCTTAACAGGGGTCATACTTCATGGCAGTCTCAGTTTCAGACTGAGCTCTTGTTGGGAGCCCATTCCCCCACAGTGAGGGTGGCTAGGAGCCAGGCTTCCACTAAATAATAATTAATCAGCCTTGGAATCTTTCTGAATGAGCACCATGCATGTACGCAGAGCCTATATGTGAGTGCAGATGACCACTCAAAGAATGACAGTTCCAGGTGGACAACCTGCTTTTCCTGGGGTTCCAGTCTGATCCTCCATGTTTACCCGGACAACCATATCCACTCTCCCTCAAGCACTATTAGTTTGATGTTTTCCCTTATTTTAAAAGTTGAAATGCCTCTCCTTAAGTTATTGGTTGCAGGAGTTATGGTATGGTGATATTGTTTGTATTTTATTTCCATCACTTTTAATTTCCACTGCAATATGTTCCCGAAGAGTCTCTCCAACATTGTATTCAGTTTTTATTGAATTGGTTTCAGAAGCTGCTTTCTCTAGAAAGAGGATGTTACTAGAGTTGGAGGTGGGGAAAGAAGTCTTAAGATGTTTCTTGCATGTTTACAGAAGATGATTTTCAACTCTTTATACAGTTGTTTTTTGAAAATATGGAACTTTAAGGAGCTCATAGGAACTGTTATACTGTTATACAAGTGGAATAGACAAGGCTATGCATTGCAAAAGTCATATAATGATGTAGATGGATAGATACTTTTTGTGATATTGGCAGTTGTCCTTGGGCAAATAGAATCTCCCTACAACAGAAATACGGTCTTGCTAAAGAAGTCTTAATAATGTGCACTAAATTAACAAAACATGCACATTTATTGCAAGGAAAAATACCAAATAAAAATATAGGGCTGCATCCAATAAAATATGCATGTTAAAATACGAAGTATAATTCAAAGTAGCATTTCTGCAGAAAGATTTTAATTAGTGCAAGCTTTATATGTTCCAATTTATGAGAGCTTATGCTGTATTAAAGTTAGTCTGAAAATACTTATTTTGGTTCATAGTTAAAATTATGACTGAGCTGAAGTGAAAGCTTAAAAACAATATATAGTGTGCTTACAACTCTTCTGGCAAGAGACAAGTATCACACTTCCTAGAGTGGTTGTTATAATCACTTTAAAATGGTGGTCCGTAGCAAGATGAGCATCATGATCAGCAGTCACTTCAAAGGAAGGAAATTATATTGTGCTGTACAGTGTGATTGCTTTCCCCTTTGTCAAGAGAAGTAAATGGCAGTTAAAGGGGATCTTTTATGCTGTAGGGAAAAGCTGCAATTTTAGACAACTTTTTGTGTTTTTCATGATTAAATATGATTGAAAAATAATTGGTCCACCTCTGTTTTAAATATCACATTCTTTCCAGTGTAAATGCAAAAATACCAAATGTTAAAAGTTCATATTAACTTATTATGCACAGGTTATCAGACATTCAGTATGCTGAAATATATACAATATAAAAGAAAAAAATTAATGGATTTTAATCTTTTTCAGGAATGACTGCATAGAAAGGAAAGACAGTCCTGATGTGTTTTTCTGTTGCTGTGAGGGCAACATGTGCAATGAACGTATATTCTACTTTCCGGAGATGGGAGTCACACAACGTAAGTAGTTCAGTTTTTCTAAAGAGTATATTAGGCCTAAATCCTTGATTCTGGCAAGACTCCAAACTTGGAGGCTTACAAGCATCCAGGGCAGAATTGGTGGAGGGAAAAAAGCAGTCTCCATCTCCATTTCCTCCTGCTGTGCAATTTTGACTGCTTAGCTGCAGCACTTTAGATGAGGAGGCAAGAAGGCTGGAGTGCTGTCAGATCCATCATATCCTGGCAGCCCCAGTTTTCACCTTTCCTCACCCCCTTTACTGCTGGCATTTCTGACCTGAAAGAAGCCACCTGTATGGTTCTTTCTGTGCTGTCTGTGAGGGGGGCAGGAGGGATTGTAGAATGGATCTCCTGTCCAGAGGTTGGAGCTCTGCTTTTGACCATCAGTCCGGGAGTCTGAAATAGCCTTTGCCCGCTAGATGCTGTCTAAGCACCATGGGATCACTCTCTTAGCCACAGTGCAGTTTCTGTGTATTTGGAAAATCTTCCATGTAGCTTCATGTATTGGTTTTAAGAGAGCTCATGTTTAAATGAAATGGCCATTTTCAGAAAGGCCTGTTCAGATTTTTAAATGTTAATTGAATCTAAAAAGTGTAGTGCAACACTGCAAGGTGAAAGGTTCTAGATAACAGTTCAGTCTTCAGTACATAAATGTACACTGTAACTATTGCCTGTAATGGTCATTTATTTATTATAATTGCATTTATTATTTTCCACCACAAAAGTGCTCTTGAGGTGACTTACAAAGGATACAAAATGTATAATATAACAAGAGCAATATAAAATCAACATAAATCACAGCAATTCAGATAAAAACAAACCTAACTTAATAAATCTTAAAAGGTACTAAAATTGTTCATCAATGCATGGATCAAAGAGCCAAATAATTTCCCCTCACAACAAAAACAACTGATGTCCACGATACCCGAGACAATAAATGTGTCTTCCCCCAATACCAGCAATAGGATAATGTTGACTCCTTGAGGATACAGTTCCAGAAATCTATGGTTACCATAAAAACACTTGTTCTCAAATTCCTAATAGTCCCACGGGGGCACTACACAGAGAAGACCCTGTGATGCTCATAGTGGGTAGGTTCATAGTGGGAGGGCAGTGCTTGACATATTTGGGTTCTGAACTGTGCTTTCCATTGTAGGTTAAAACAGCAGTTTAGATTTGGCCTGGAATTGTCAATCAGTGTGGACAAGCCAGAACTGAATGTTTGTGTACAAACTGGTGTGTAGTCCTGCCTCCTCAACACAATAATTGTGAGAGCATAGGAAGGAAGAGAGCCCTTTGGCTATGGGGCAGCATACACAAGCAATCCATCAATCAGGAAGGAAGGAACAGTAGCCTGGCTTGGCTATAAAGTATTGTTGGGCATTGGTAAAGAACCTCCCTCCCTCCGCATCTCCTGATGTGACTTTGTCAGCTTCTAGCCACCACAGGCAAACTGTGGTTTACTTGTTCCAGTAAAGTTTAGTTTTAACTTGCCAGACTTTCCACTTGAGATTGAACAAGACATGCCACGTAATTTAAATGTGAAGGCAGATGCTTCAAATGTACTCATGATTGTGCAAGAGGAGGGAACAGCACAAATCTGAGACTTGTACCTGTCCAGCATTAAACTGTAGTTTAAGTTTGCATCTGAATTCAGACAAATTAGATGTGCTTTAAGCAGTGTGAAATTCATTTTAAATGTAATTCTGTGACATGAATAATCCTTTCACAAAATAAAATTGTCATATAGCAGCTCTTTATTTTTACATTACTGTAAACCTACTATACATTTTTCTTTAAAAGTAAAGCACAAAGGATCTTGTAATTCAGTTTCTCATTAATATTCTTTTAAGCTTTATCCTTATTCTCTTTTGAGCTTTATACTCATTCTCAAAATTTGAAACTGTTTTAACTAAAGTTAAAATAAGTATTATTATATGCATTTAAAGTTGCAGTTGTACTCTTGAGGCTCTTGTGGTCAAGGGAATTTTTAGTTTCAGAATCAGAAACATGGAAATAATATTGATACTACTTACCCATAATGAAATGCAAGGCAAGTTTTCAAGTCTCGTAACATACATCAAATGAACAAGTGAAAATGAACAAATAACTGCATATTTAGTGCTTTAAAAGTTTAATCTTTGATCGAAGTTATTAAGTGATGCCATCACTCATCGTTTCATATACATAACTTTATCCAAATGGTAAGAGTTGGTGCATAATTTCTGCTGTAGTATTAAGCTGTCAGAAAACTAACTGTGCCTTCTTTTTCTGCAGCTACTTCCAATCCTGTCCCATCTAAACCACCCCTGTTTACTACTTTGCTCTATTCTCTTGTGCCTATAATGGGAATTGCAGTGATAGTTCTGTTTTCATTTTGGATGTACCGACACCACAAATTAGCATATCCTCCAGTACTTGTACCAACCCAGGTAAGTTGATTATTTTGATCTAAATGATCTCAGTTATCAAACAGTAACTATTTCTTAAGTATACCATCCTGAAGGCTTCATTTGGATCAAGATGCAGTCTGTAACCCCTATAAATAAAAATAAAGCATGGTGAATGATTATAAATCCAAAGAAGTGTGAGTGGAGTTCCTCTCACTAAATGGAGCATTTGTACTTTATTTCTGCAGTTCCTTGTTCCCTCAAGGGACTGAGGACAGTGTTGGGATATGGTGTGAGAATCTACAGACAGAAGAGGTGTTTGTGGCATCTGCCAGTTCCCTTTACATGAGTGAAAGTGTCTTCCGTTCACTTAAGTGCCTGTCAGGTTGCTGCCCCAATATTTTTATAGAGATGCAGTTCACCATGGACTATCCATTTGCCTCTGGGTTTCATTCGTAACATTCATTGCCTGCCTGCATGTATGTATGAGGAGAGGTAGGCTACAGGCAAAGGAAAACAGCTGGGGTGTGCACTGTCAGTGAACTGACTGCAGTAGGAAAATGATGATGGTACATTATTGTTCTGGTTTTTTAAAGTATGACATCAAAGACTAGAAAATTTGTTGAGAAATCTCCATTTTACTAAGACAAGTTTGCTACAAATTAAAAGTCTGATCACAATAAACCAGTTCCTGTTAATACATGTAGTAAAGACATGGCACACCATGATTTATACGTGGTTCTTTTGGATTATCTTTGTCTAAGCTGCTCAGTAGTTAAGTAGTGCCTGGTTCTTAAATAAACTATTACAGAAATTTTAACTTTACAATATTTTAATACATCAGAAATTGGTGTATTATAAGACAAGAATTAAGCTTACTCTGGAATATATACAATTAAAAAGGCAATGCATACTGAAGGAGTGTGTATGCTGTGGAACAGATAAAATAGAACTTAAATGCACTTATATCAGAAAGGTAGAGGATAAGGAAATTACCACAAAGGAGGTGCTGGTATTAGTGGAACTGTGATTACATTCATGAGTTTGCTTCCCCAGAATTTTTGCTTTCTTCCAGTATTGCTCTGGTTTCTCATGAATCACTCACCTATTAGAACATAAATTCCTATTCTCCTTTAATCTGTTTTTGTCCTCATTTCCTTAGTGAGCTGTTCTGTGTTACTATCTATACTTTTTCTTGCATGCATGCATGCATGCATATTCTCCCCTTCCCTCCCTCCATGATCATACTGGTATCAGCACATTTTGCCTTTTCGACTCCTTTTCAATAAAATAATCTGCATTACTCAAAATACATTAATAACATTAAAACCTTGAAGCAGCATATGACATGCTTTAGGAATACGGTCTATATTAAATTGGTACAAAGAATGAGTTGGAGGACAGTTTATAGTGCATTGCTCCTTTCTACCTCAAGTTCCTATGATATAGTTCACTCCCCACACCCTCAGCTCTCCAGACATACCTTGTGGGCAGCAAAGTGGGGTTCAGAATGGCAAAAGAATCAGCTGGATGGAACATAGCAGCAGCCTTCATGAATACTTGCAATGTGTAGTAAGCTACAGAGGATTATTTAGGAGGCATGTGAAGTTCTTAAACTGACTTTCCACTCCCTTGTGATACAGTGCTTTGCCATTTTCACCATATTGCTACTTGTGATTTTAGTTCTTGCAAATAAAATAATGTGCTTTATAAAAATAACTGGTACAGAATAAAATATTTCAATTTGACTACTTTGCATTTAAAGAAGAATCAGGAGGCTTTGTTTTTAGAATTGAAGATAAGAGAAATTGCCACATAAGAATCAAGATAAAAGAAATAGTGTTCTTTCATTTAACCATCTATCAAACAAAAAGGGATTGCAAGTAATGCTGCAGTTATCAGATATTGTTATGACAAGACAGTACAACAGCCTGCTACCCTCGAGTTGTGTTGAACTACACTCTGATGATCTCAGCCCAGTTATAATTCATGGGATCTGTACTCCCAACATCTGGAGGGCAGCAGGTAGGGAAGAGCAATCTTAAATGAGGGTGTTCCTGCACCATTATCGTTCCTGACAAAGGACAGTGTTTAATGCTATATCCAGAATTAAAACAATGCAATAGAAAATAATTTTGAAATAGTTTTAAGAAGATGAGAAGATGTTTTGAAGTTTGTTAGTTTTTTTTTTAAGGAGAGCTGTATTTTAGTTGCTCTGTAAATCCGGAGAGTTTATTAATCCATTAGGAAAACAAAACATTTTCTTTAATCCTCTTTGAATTACCCTTATAATATTAATGTTTTAAACTGTTTTCCTTAAAATGTTCAGTAGCATATGCTTTGTCTTCTAAACTGGGCTTATTTGTCTGTGGAGGATCACAAAAAATGAATTGATGTGCTGGTACCAGAATGTTGCTGTTGCTATTATTAAGTCCTGTGCTGATGTCGTATGCATGTTGACCCACATAATTTGGTTGTACAGCCATATATTGGGTTGGATTTGTGCTCAGCGGAGTTCTGCTTGCATAGGAAGAAAGGAACAAGAACATACTTTGCTGCTTCCTCCTTTCTTCAGTTGCTGTGGCACTTAAAGAGCTTTTGAAAAAGCATAGGAGATTGTGGTGGGGGGTACAGGTAGAGAATCAGATAAAAATGCTGCTGTGTCCACTTTGTTAAGCAGACAGCCTCAGTTGAATCTCAGTTTTTAATGGAAGATGCCCTTCTATTCAGAGAGGGGAAGTCTGGATCCAACCTATTATGTCAGCATCTCTGTACACGTTGTTTTAGGTAAGTGAGAAACAGCCTAAATGTGCTGTTCAGTCAAAGGAATGCATCTGCATTTATTCATGTTATGTATATTAGGTTGTGTGTCTGGGGTCACACACAGTTGAGTTAGACGGTATGGATTGTTGAATTCTGCTCCATTGTGACATACGAAAATGGCCACGCTAGTAAACCATGGTATCCTAACTACCAATAAAACAGCTGGAGAACCATGGTTTGTTGTTTGGGAAACAACACTGGGTTGTTTAAACCATGGGTTGTTGTGATGCCTGAAGTCACAACTGTGGGTTGTTTCTCCAAGCAACAAAGGCAGGAGCTATTTAAAAGAAAACACAACTGTTCTAGAGGCTGCCATGCTTTTATTTGCCCTTTTCTTGTAAGTAAAGAGTATGGGCAGCAGCACAATTTGCCCTTTTCTTGCATGTAAAGAGTATGGGCAGCAGCACAATTCTAGTGGAAGAATAGTTGAACACTGAGCAGTCTGCATTGTTGTGATGGTGTCTGCCCAACACTAAACCTTTTTGACTTTCCATGTTGAAAACTGGGGATTGGGATGAAGCATGGCTTTAGATATATGTTCCAGATGACCTGGGAAACCTTTGACACCATTGTCTGTAAGATTACTTCGGTTATTCAAAGACAAGGTACCGCAAGGAAAAGTGCAGTACAAGTAAAGAAAAAGCTTTCAATGGCATTTTATTAACTTGCTTTCAGCCTGGGCAACCACCAGCACCACCTTTGGGGTAGATATATTTGCAGCCTATAAAATTTTCTGGGAGATGGTGAGCATGCTGACTCAATCGTACCTGGACTACATGATTAGGTGGTGAAAAGAGAGTCCTTCAAAGGATTCCAGGAGCTGATATTGCTGCAGTTTCTTTGAATTCATGGATGTTTATGCAGGTGTCTCAGGCCAGAGCCATGACACAGCCATGTTCTGGACTTAGAAATACAGAAACATGATATTTACACCAGCACAGTTCCCTACAAATTACATATTGAAAAACAGGATGTGCCAATTTTAGGAACATCAGGATAATAATCTTTAATTATTTCATTGCAAGATTTATTGAAATCTGTGAACATCCTATTGCATGTGCTGTAGTTCTACTTCTGTTATTCTTAACATAATTAAGCCTACTAATTTATACTGGCAAATTGATTGACATTTGCAAATAAAGATGCAATGTCTGTGTGCAGCAAGTCAGAAATGATGGTATACACTGGCTTTCCTGCATATTATTTCTTATTACATAAGAAGATACTGCTTTTGGGGTATTCATTCCAGGGACAATTTTAACACATTCTTTTTTCAATTTTGAGATTTTGATCTTGATTCTTTTTGGAGTTGCATGTTCATTTTTTCCATACTGTGTTTTCCTTTTCTTTCTCTGTTTGGATACTTCTGAGACTTTGTCTTAAACCTTTTTCTACAGCTCCAACAGTCCAATATAAACTGTCCAGGGAAACCTACTTGTCATCTTCAGTCGAAATGTCTGTACCTATGGTGTGGAGGAAGGCTCATGTTCCTCCCATGTGTATATTTTATTCTCAGCTGTTCATTTCATAAAAGTAACATAGGTTTTATTGAAGTTGGTGTGTCAGAATGCTTCATCTAATTTACTGGGATTTATTAATATTGGGGATAAATGCCATATAGCTAATACAGATGGCAGCATCCCTGCCCTTGATTTCCTTTCATACATTGAGGGTTTAAAAAAAACTGTTGGCTTTTCATGATGCTAGAATAAAGATGAATTAAATATAAATTGATATTCTGAACTCCTAGAAATGAACATCCAAATCAAGCTGTAAATATTAATCAGTGGTTGTTCCGTGTCAAAGTTCTTCTGGGCTTTAATCAGAATCTTTAGATTTTGAGTTTTTGTAGGGTTGTAGGGTCTTTGTGAATGTGAAACTTAAATGGGATGGAATGCCTTCCCTGAAAGAAGTTCTAGAATGGAAGTGGTAACTGATTAAGTATGACTATAGAGAGCAAAGTATTGCATTTCTAGCATTTATTAAATGTACCCACCAAAATAAATTAGCATCCCTTAGAAGTTCATTTTAATTATCAGATTAAACAGTTAAAGTTTTATGTTTTGTTTGCTTTTTTACTTGCCTTTTTCATCTTTTGTATTTTTGCTTCACAGGTGTTTCAAAGTTTATAGGTAGTCGTAAATGATGCAATACTGCCCTCTGGTGTAATGTAGAAACCTATGAAAGTTTTCAGGCATAAATGTTGCTTTGGAAAAGTTATAAAATTCAGAGGAGCATCTGTAAAATAAACAATTTTAATCACTAAATTGCTACATTTAAAGTATCACAGCATTGACTTTTCTACAACCGTTGCAATACTTTTGGACTAATCTCTCAGTGGTCATTTTTGAAAACACACCAGTTTGAACATTTAGTTACAAACAGTTTAGTCATGTGCAACTAAACTGGTAGAAGTGGACATATCCATTACTCCGCACATCAGCTCCTCCAGCCCTCTATAAAGGCCACATGGAGGGTTGGGGATGAAAAGGTTTAACTGCAATGTGGGGGTATGCCCACGCCTAACAAGTCAAAGAAGATACTTGCAGTGCATGAGGATGCTCAGAAATCAGTGGCCCTAGATCCAACCTCAAGTTTTGAAGTATGAAAGTTACATTTGCACCATTCAAAAGCTGTGTTTTTTACTTTGAAAGGCTGGGAGTGGGGACATTCAGTACAGAGCCTTCCTTATTTTTTTAAGACTTCCGTTCCCAATCTTACCTATTAACTGCTTAGCACTCTCTTCTATCACATTTCCTAAGCTGTTCTTGCATCTGATTTATATTATACAAAGTAATTTCCTTTTGCTTATGTGTTTTTTCTTTACAAGCATGCCTTTCATATAATGATAGAGGTAAGATGCATTGTTTATTTTAGTATTGGGATGCATATAAAAACTTCATGTATTTTTATATTATATATATATATATATGGATTTGTGGAGTTATAGACAATATACATATATTTGGGCTAACACTTTTATTTATTTATTTATTTATTAACACTTGGATCAAACATTTATAAATACTTGGATAGTTATAAACAATTAAACCAAAAAGCTACATACTGGTTATCCAATGTGCTGGTGGTTTTCTTTTTTGCCAAAACATCTGCAAACTGTTTATCATTTCATTGCTTTAAACCTCTTGACTAAGTCCTGTGGTGTCACTAGTTGAGAAACTTAAGGAGTATCCAATATTGTGCCAAGGACAATTTCTCAGGATTGAAATTTACTCTCTTAGACTTCACAGTCATATTTTGTATTGTCATAAATATGGAGGTTCACAACCTTCATGGGTGTCTTGTCAAAGTGAAGACCTATAAGAGAAATATCCTGTATTTTTAATGAAATATTGCCATCACATAAATACAGTCTTTTTAAATCATAAAGTTGGAAGGTACTTATTTCACTTTCTTCATGTTTCAGTAAAATCAATATCATAATTCAGAATAGTAAATAGAATTTACAAGCATTTCTATAGTACCAATGACTGGTATCCAGAGAACTATTATTAGTATGTCTAAGAGCTTGTTCATGTCCTGTGGAATTGCTGGCTTCTTTTCTTTGCACAACAGACTCTCATACCCTGTCCCTATCCGCTTTAAGAAACCTCATGTTCTAAAGTGACTTGATACGTGGTAATGTGGGACGTTTGGGGGAAATGTAGATGTGATGACCTACTGGGTATATAAAACTAGTCAAACAGTCCTTTGAATCTTAGGTATTATTTTATGTAATACTTCCCTTTTGGTTTATTAAATAAATTGTTCCCAAGTGTATTTGACATATGTAGCAATCATTTTGGATTTAGCTTGGATTCAGTTTGTTTATACAACATTGTATTTTTCTACTTTTTCCCCTGAAATGTATCTAAAGATAAAAAGTTATTTTCTGTAATGTTTTTTCTATAATAAAATATGCAGAATATTTCACAATTCATAAATCCATTCATAATTCTCACTGGCATATTAGTACATGTGTTTACAGTGAGGATCTTCTAATTAGCTGTTATAACTAGTACTATTTGCCAAATGTTCTTTTATCCTATAAGTGGGAACAGCTCATAAACAGTCCAGAAGATTCATTTCCCAGACAATGTAAAAATTGTAGTAGTATTTTTAAATATAACCTAGTTTTTCATAATACTACTACTGTATTAAGGAAATGTGTTTGTACTTGTTTTTTTGGTTTATTTAGATAAGTTTTAAAACAGTCCTGTAATAGTCCCACAATTCAGAGGTTTCATTTTGGTATTCTTTTAACATAATAGTTATTGGTGATAGGTGAAATACAGTAATTTGTTAAAGTGACATCAGATATTCAGCTGTTAACACCTGATGTATTATTTGAAACAAAAATGGTTTAGAAGTTGGAGAGAAGGTATACAAGGGCTAAATCTAAAGTACTCCTGCAGCTCTAGCTGTGGAGGTTTTCCAACCCTTTGTAGCAGATATGGGGGGCATGCAGAAGGGAGTGGAGAATTGAATACACCAGCAGTGTCAGTTCCATGGGTGGGGATGTGTATTTACATGTTCAGCATTCTAACACACTTGCATTTAGGATCATTGTTTGATATAGTGCACTTCTCAGAGTAACAAAAAAGATTTAAAAAAAAAAAGTCAGGTCTCTTGCCCTGATGAGCTTCTTTAAACATTGAGAGTCAGAAAGAGAAAAGATAGAAGGGGAGAGGTAAATATAATGAGATGAATGTTCCAAAAGACAGCTACATGTACTTCAGCTTCATTTTAGCTGTAGGTAAAATACTATGGGTAAACCAAGAAAATCTTTTAAATGCTACTCTCCTGATAAACTTTATCTATTGTATCTTCATGATGATCATTATCATATTCCCATTTAAAGACCAATTTGCTGAAACAGGTTTGGAGAAGCTCTTTCAGTCCAAGGGCCAAATTTAACTTTTGAGAAGCTCTCAGAAGCTACATTCCAGTGGAGGGAGACCAAAAATGCCAGCATTTTTATTTTAAAGGTATTAATGTCTCTAAGCCTTAGTTTAAGCATTTCAATCTCTTATAATAAGAAGAAAAACTGCACAACAGCTGGGAAGCCACCAAATGACCAGTGGATTGGAGAATAGGGATATGCAAGGAATCCATATTGTGTAGAAAATCCACCAGTTTTCCTTATTTTGGCTTCCCAGAATCCAGACTGCTTTTGTAGCAGTCCAGAATCCAGACTCTTGACAAATGCACCATTCTTCCATGACCATTGCTGTAGCCAGTGGCAGCCATCAGGGAAGGGTGACTCCAGGAAATTATGGCCAGCACACCTGCTCACTGTACCTCTTTTCTGCATTTGCTAGTGATGACTACAATTCACAGAGAAGAAGATGAGCCATCAGGAATTGTGGTTGGGGCAAGTTGCCAGTTGCATAACTGGGGCAGATGTCCAAGAGTGTCCATGGACTTCCTCTGACTTAGTTTGCTTTACAGGACCAGACCAAGCATGAGAGGAAGTCTATGGATTCTGGAGGAATGGATTCTGAACGGGCACATCCTAACCCTGCTGTGGAACCTAGGTTTTGCAGTCCTGAGTTCCCAGCCCTGATCTGAAAGTTCTGTGGATTACACTTTTGTATTTGTCTTGAATGTATATAATTAAGAAGAATATTAAGCTGTTTAAGAGATTACTTTCAGCTCATGTATTTATCACAGTGGGTTTAGGAGAATATTTTCTATAGGTGGTTGAGTGCTGGTTTCATGAGCACATTGAGCACTTAATATTTCTACTTGCAAAATGAATTTGAAGGATTTGTGAAAAGTTGTCATTGGGTCCATAGATTTAACTGAAAAAAGGACTGATAAATAAACCTTTACCTTTCCATAAAATAATCTAGCAACCAACAGAGAAATAATCCAAAATAGAAGTTTATACTTTCTTTATAGTAAAATCCTTCTGAAAAATATAGCCTGTAGTTGTCCTAACTAGTTTATTGTTGAAATGACTGTGAAATTATTAATTTAGACTTCATAGTTCTCCTTTAAGCACATGAAGGAATACTAGCATGCTTGAGGAGAGTGAGTGTCATGTTTGCATCATGAAAAAGATAAGTTTGCATAACCATAGCACAGTACGAATGGATGGATCATTTGCCTTTGCCTTGTCAAAACCTCCAGGTACAGGAACAGGGAATAAGAAGGCACGAGCAGGAGAGACAGGAGCTCTAGGGGAATAGGAATGCACTAAAATGATTTTCTTGAGCTTTATAGAAGAACAATAGTTTTTCTATGAAGAAAGGTCAAAGAAAGGCAAAAAATAAGCATGGCTAAAAAGTCACTTAAAGACAGAGAAAGAAACGGTACTGACTTTCTTCAGTCAAAGTGAGAAAAAAGAAAATTTTAATTACCTTATTTCCTTTGGTTGAGCCCCTTGCACAGAAACGGGAAAAATAGATTCAGCATTTATGTTGTATACATATTTAAAGTGTGTAACAAATAGCTCCAGGTAACCCTTTCCAGCATGGAATAGTTTGGTTGCTTGTATTTTGCCAGGAGATATGAAGACTTGTACCACATGATACTGATGGGTGGTTAAATATGATGTAAACAGATAACCTGTATGCATATGCTGTTGAGGCAGTATCTGTGTAAACGTGTTCTCCTGTAGGAAGAAATTCTGCCCATATGGTAAAATGTATAAGTGAGGAAGACATGGCAAGATTTTACAGTATTAGATTAAATGGTATTCTGTATTTGCCTAGAAAGGGTTTGGAAGTAATACCACTACCATTCAGCCCTATAATTGCCCCAGTAAGAGGCATATATTCACTGTTACAGAACCTTACACAAAATCTACAGAGCTAATGGAGATGATCACCTTCATTTTAACAGTGCTTTTCTTGAATTGCCACCTGGACAAGAAACTAAGACATACTTAGTGTCTGAGTTTTAGCAGCTTAATACAATGCTTTTGTTCATTTTTGTGGTATTGCAGGGGACTCTGCACAAATGAATATATGTTATAGAGTGTTGCAGTCCTTCAGTACTTAACCTGCTTTTCAAATAAATCATTAGTGGAAATGAAAGACATGCAGGCACAATTCAGAGAAATCCTACTGTACATTTAAATGTAAGCTTACATTGCCTTCATCTCAGTGGGACATGCATACCAAACTTTCTCTCTGTACATCTGTAGGCACTATTGTTTGCTGGAATCTTACACTCAGACAATTGCTGAAGTTCATTCTACATTTGTGAACAAAAATTTCAATGTCTTAATACCTTCTCAGTGTCATTTATTTCAAATTCCCATTTGTCTTATGCTAGCAAGCTTTATTGGCAGAGCATGGCCCCCAAAGGTGTGTTTTCTCCTTCTTTATACTATCTTATTGTAGTATGGCCAAAAAATGGAGCTTAACTGATTTTGTCTGTTTCTAGGATCCTGGACCGCCACCTCCTTCACCACTGATGGGTCTAAAACCTCTGCAGTTACTTGAGATCAAAGCTAGGGGAAGATTTGGCTGTGTCTGGAAAGCTCAGTTATTAAATGAATATGTAGCTGTGAAAATATTCCCAATCCAGGTATATAAACATCCTTAAGTCCTATAATGCTGTTAAATTTAAGTTCATAAAGAATTGTTACAGATACAAACTACAAAACATTGAATCCTACTTTTCAAGATGTTACAAGTAGGGACATGCAGTGTTGTGCTTTTTCTCTCAAGTTCAGTATTCCTAAATGTATATGCATCTTTTCTCTTTTAAGAGAAAAAGCACAACACTTTTCCTCTCTTTTCCTTTTCTTTCTTTCTCTCTCCATAGGTAGAGTGGCACACAACCAGCTGTGTGGTACAGGTTGTTCATAGAACGACTTACAGTACACCAAACAGATGATCGGGATTGTTGTGTTCTCCCCCTCAGTCTTCCAGCTTGCTCCAACACCTAACCCAAGCAATATCATGGCAGAACCCATATCTCACTTAGGTCCCTTCCATGCGCCAACCATTCCCCCCTGTGGGTTTCTGGGCATTTTTTCCTGAAGCCTCAAAAATGTGCATTCACTGTCTTTATTATTTTGTCAGTCATTTGCAGGTATAGACTTAAGGCTGTCCAGTATGTGTAGTTATGCATGGTCTCTTGCCTCTTTCAGTAGTTGAAGGGAGCACCAAAGTGGAATAACTTATAAGGAAACGAGTCTGTCTGTCAACTTGTGCACATTTGCAAAGAGCTAAAGAAGAATGAAGAGATATTAATTCCCCCTTTTCTCAGCTCCTTCTCAAAATTGTAACTTCAATAGTTAAAAAGCAGGGGATTACATTGTTAAGGAGATTATATTGTTTCTCCCCTCCACAGTTTCAGTGCTCTTACTCCTTTGGGTTCCCTTCCCCCCTCCCCACCCGTTTTCTGTGCTTCTGACTCGTGCTAATGGATCCCTCTTGTTTTACTATAGTTTCTGCCCTGGATCTGGTCAACTGAGTAAAAAATAAGCAGATAGGTTTTTTGTCAGTTGTCCTCTATGTTACCTCCTCAAATTCATCAGTTCCTTTGACAGCTGAAACGGACAAGGAAATTGACTAGAAAAGACTGCACATACTGGACAGCCACAAGTGTGCAATTACAGATTTGCAAAAGACTGACACAAATTATAATTAAAAGACAGTTTGACCCTAGCTGTGCTTTTTTGAGGCACCGGGGGAAAAAGCTGGGGAATAAATCATGGTCCTTTCAAAGTGCCATTTTGTTACTGGTGGAAGGGTGGTCACTGATAAGATTGCAAAAGGCAAATGACATAGTTCTGTAGCTGGTCTTAGCTATGTACAGTATAAATGGTCTCCTGGTTTTCAGACAGTGTGAAGCCTGTCAATTTTGAGTAACCCCTAGAGCAAGCCATGAATTTTTCTTTCTGAAAAATAAGCCACTCTGCAGTAACTTATCTGGAGTTGCATGATATGACAATGCATTGTGGCTAGCTGGCCATGATGAGGTGCCATGTTAGGTGAACCAGGTCTTTCTATATGTACTACTACACCCCTACTTCTTTCAAAATTTCTTCTACATTTTTGGCAGACAGCTGTGTGGCATTCCAGCTAACCCCCATCTTCATTTCCTAAGTGTGTTTTTGGGGAAAATTTGGGGAAATAAAAATGATGGTTGGTTCTTAGCTGATGTTTGGCCATGTAGCATGCCTAAGATGGGCCTTGTCATTGAGAAAGGTGTCTACATGTACTGGGATATGGAAGAACAACCTAAAAATGCTGGTTTAAACAGCCATTTGACACACTTCTAAGATTGTAGGATGCATGACCCTCTTCAGTTGTATTATGAAACAGTTTCCTATCATGAGAATAATCTCATGATAGGAGAGTGTTAAAACAATCTCATATGTTTCGTCCTCACCCTTCCCTCTGTGAGGGAACTTTAAAGTTTCTGTTTGTGATTCTGAACAAACTGCCTGTTCTAGTTATGCATGTATACTTCAGGTTCTTTTTGGAAACAACCACTGCTTATAACAAACCAAGATAAACACTGGCTTCAAATCTTGGTTTCTTAATTAACTGGTTTAAATGAGTAATTTCCCCATGTTTGTTTTTTGCTCAAGGAAGTCAGCTTATTCTCTTTACATATGAAAAATGGGAGAAGACCCAAGTTTCAGCATACTTTTGTAGTGTGAAATGGAAACCATTCCTTTAAAAATTCTTACTCTGCTTTTCTGAAATATATTAAAGATAGTCTATGATAATTTCCAACATAAAACACCAATAAAATAATTGAAAACAGTCTATAATTTGTCAACCAAAAGCAGTAAAAACAGTGGGTTTAGCTTTCAAGTATAAATTAAGTAAGCTGCTGTATGTGATACTTTGAATTGTTAAAAGTCTAATAGTATAGCTCAGACTCTGATGGAAAATTCATATGGATCTTGGCAGCACGTAATTGTAATGTTGTGAGTTTGAGATCTTTTTAATATGCCAGAATTAGTGGTATCCTCTGAGATGTTGATAGAAGTTTGGCTTCCTTTTAGTAACAAATTAGAATGGGCCCAGAGAGTTTGTGGAAATAAAGAGGGCAGGTAGGTGAAGCTTTGTCTTTGCTTATTATGAAAGTACAGAAGATATTTTAATATATTTGCATGTTTCCCTTTCTAGGACAAACAGTCATGGCAAAACGAATATGAAATATACAGCTTGCCTGGAATGAAGCATGAAAACCTATTACAATTTATCGGTGCTGAGAAACGAGGCACAAACATTGATGTTGATTTGTGGCTAATAACAGCTTTTCATGAAAAGGTGTTTGGCTGGTTACTTTTTAAAGTTATACCATTTTCATAACTGCAGTCACCCCTTTCTGCCTTTAATAACCTTGATGTTACTTTTAGTCCTGCTTTAGATATCAGAGGTGTGGGAAACCTGCTTCTGTTTCCATTGTGTTTTCCCGAGCACACCCGCGATTGCCCCTGTGTCCCCCCAGCACGCCCACGATCGTGCCCGACTTTCCTGTGATTAAAAAAAAATATTTACAGAACAGATTAACCTTATTTACGTTGAACCTTATGGGGAAATTTGACTTGGCTCATGAGCAATTTGTGTCACAACCAGAGTAGAGGAACATATTAAGTTCGTGAGCCAAGGTGCCACTGTACTGTCCTTCAAGTGCATGTGTGGCACTATCTTGACATTGAAGGTAGAAAACAAGAAGTCTATGCCAAGAACTCTGTGCCAACTAGAAGATCTGTATGCACATTGCAGAGATCTGAATTTAGGATAATACTGCTGGAAACTAGATTTTTTTTTAAAGTGTCTGAAGTTAATTTAGGAAGGGAAAGGATGTAGAACACATTTTAATGGAAAGGTGTAATTTTTATACTTATTCAGGGTTCACTTACTGACTTCCTGAAGGCTAATGTAGTATCATGGAATGAACTATGTCACATTGCGGAAACTATGGCTCGAGGTTTGGCTTATCTTCATGAAGACATCCCTGGTCTAAAAGATGGGCATAAGCCAGCTATATCCCATAGGTATGATATTTCCACTCATTACCTGGGTTGTCATTACATTTTAAATTTAGAGGGAATATATTTTTATAAATACTAAAAAGTTAGAATAATTGTAATATCTTTTGTAATAGTATAACTACAAAAAACATAGGATTGGAATCAGAGTTGTGAGCTTTCATTGATGGAGAGAACCTGTGTCCTGTGGAGGCCCCCTGCTGCAGGAATGGGGCATGGAGGTAATCATCACTAATTCCTCCACTCTCCTGCAGATGCCAGTGCCATGTCCTACAGAGGTTTCTTCAGTTCTCCAGAGCAGTTTTTTAGGAAGCTGCAAGAGAGGGGGGGAATCAGTAACAGTTACCTCAGCTGAATGCAGAATCAAAAGTCAGCTGAATGCAAGTCTGGATTCCTTCCAAAGTTTAGAATTATGGAAAACAACAGCGTGCAATGTACTACCGTGTTTCCCTGAAAATAAGACTGAGTCTTATATTAATTTTTGCTCCAAAAGACGCACTAGGGCTTATTTTCAGTTGATGTCTTATTTTTTCATGTATAACAATCTACAGTTTATTCATTTATTCATGTACAAAAATCTACATTTATTCATGTATGAAAATCTACATTTATTCAAATACAGTCATGTTGTCATTTTCTGGAACATTGTCATAACTCTCCAAACCCCAAATTGTGTTGCAACAGACATACTAAATGTGTCCATTTGGCTGATGATCTTAACTGGGGCTTATTTTTGAGGTAGGGCTTATATTATGAGCATCCTGAAAAATCATGCTAGGGCTTATTTTCTGGTTAGGTCTTATTTTCAGGGAAACAGGGTACATTTAATTCTGAACATGCCAATTACTATATGGCAGTTAAACAGTTTTCAATATAAAGCAATGGAGTGGTACATTAGAAGGCAGTATTAATCGTAGGATTGGTATCGTAAGTCATAAAGTGGCAAGAAAGTTTGTTCTCTAATTATATGTATTCATAGTTTTCTGCTGAAGATAATTCCCCATTCTTTCCATACAAATTCAAGTGCCTTCACACTTCAGTTTAGGACTAGGCCTTGGGAGAAAGGAGGCAAAGCAGTTGTTCAGCTGAATTAGTGTGCAGAGAAAATTAAAGACCTATAATCATCTTCCCAGGATTAAACATTTCTTTAAATAGGCAGAAAGTCTGGGGCTCCTATCCTTCCTTATGCTATCACTAGAAAGGGACTAACTCTCCCAGTTTCCAGAACCAGATTTCTGCAGCTTACTAAAGAAAACTAGTACAAAGTGCAGTTTTGTGTCATTGTTGCTCTCCTGCTCTGTCTACGGAAAGCATTTACCAGTGGCTTTCCATGACCTTCAGGAGTGCTTCAGACTATTCCATTCAGGTGAATTAAACTGTAGGAATGGTTCTATAAATTTACTTGCTATGAGAGGCCTTTTCAGCAAAATTATTGCCTGTAGGGAATAACCTTCTGAATACTGGGCTTTTGTATAGAGTACCAGCAGCACCTTGATTCTGCCTCATACAGGAGTCAACCTTTGGGCATCTTAGGCCATTGGTAGCAGTGAGGTGCTGCTGGTACCTTGTGCAAAAACCTAAATTACAGAAAGAAACACTTTCCCACCACCTTAATCTTCACTGACAAATGAAGGGAGCAGTTTGTTATACCTTGCACTGGGATTTTGTAAGAGACACTAGCAGAGTTGCACTTACACCTTCTGAAAAACTTGCCATGAAGCAAATATCATTCCTCCATTTCATGAGCTTTCTGATTTATGGGAAGGGACAGTAGTAATCCCAACTAATGGTTCTGTCTAGTCAGCAAGCTAAAAGTTGTCAACTTTGACAATAGTGAAATGACTAAATCCAAGTTGAGCCTTAAACATGCCCATACATTCTCTTCTATAAGACTTTCTAACCTTGCTTCTTGATCTGTTCAAGGGACATCAAAAGCAAGAACGTGTTACTGAAAAATAATCTTACAGCTTGTATTGCTGATTTTGGCCTTGCTTTAAAATTTGAAGCTGGGAAGTCAGCAGGTGATACCCATGGTCAGGTAAGTAAAGAATTATGATATTTTTCTATTTAAATTGCCAACTTCTTTTCATTCATTCATTCATTCATTCACGCACGCACGCACGCACACTCACACACACACACACACGCACGTATGTGCTACCGTATCGGGGATTTATTTCTAAAAAAGTTGGCTGTAAAATTCAGAATATCAAAGCTGTTCTAGTATGTTGTCTTTTGATAAAGACACATTATTTAACTGTAACTAGGTATTTGAGTATTCAGCTATGCAGTGGGGAAGGAAGACAGTTGTATGAATATACATATTACCACTTGGAGACCTTTAGGTAAGTAACCTGTCTTCATGGCTTCTGCACAGCTCCTTATATGCAAGAGCAGCAAGGTGATCACCAGAGGGTTCTGGAGCAGATTATAGGCATAAGCAAATGCTTTGCTCTCTGCAGTGGGATAAAATTGTACAGCTCTGTGAGGATAAGAGTAGAAAAAATGCAAGTAACTCAAGTGTTGGAGTAAGTCAAACCAGAAACACAGTGGTTTAACAAGGGACATGGCCTGCATGGTGGCCATGAAAGAAGTGAGTCTTGAGGGAAGGCTAAACATACCCAATATGATTGCAGAAAGGCCAAAGAAGAGACTTTTCATAAATCAAAGCAGAGACACATGACAGCAGAACAGGATGTACATAGTGGAAATGTGATTCTTAAAGACAAGCAAACTAGTCGCCAAGCTAACCAGTAGGTGAGAGAGTGTACATAAATGTAATTGTTCTGCCCTGAGAGTAAGCATAGTTAACAATCAGAAACAGGTGGCACAAAATTGTAAGTGTGTAAACAAAGCTGTGTAAACAAAGCAAGAGTGGAAGATGATCTATATTACAGACTCTATAGTGTTGCAGAAGGATATGGGGACTTCTTCAATCCCAGTGTCTGCCTCCTTAGTTCAGAGCTTGTAGTGTTGAGCAGAAAAGCTTGAACGGGATTTTATTTATGTCTTGCTGAATGTAATTAGATCTCTACAGTGAATGGGCAAAGTCTGAGCTGTGGTAGTTGGAGCCAGATTTACTCAGAGGTAGCAAATTGGACCTGTATGTGTGTTAGCCTAATCTGTTCAGAGGAGGGTGTGTGTGTATAGATGAGAGTGTGCGCACGCACGCATGTGCATGAAATGTCATGGGTGATTCCAGGTATGGTTCAGTATGTAGTGTAGAGTCAACATAGTGGACAGTTGCTCCATGGTGATATTCATATCGTCAAAAACTAGAGGTGCATGTCCTGTCATAAGGTATAGGTATGAAATTTGTCCTTATAAAGGAACAGTATTATTATAGGATAAAATCCATCAGATATAGCTAAGCAAGACTTGCAACAAACCAGTGCTACATGATGCTGTGAGCAAGAGCTGGGCATATCTCTGCAGAACGTTACAAAAGAAGATAATGGAAGTTCAGGAAGACAGCTACAGTTAAATTCCCTGATTTGGCTTCCACTCTATTGGCAAAGCTTATAGTATGGACAGGCAGGTAGGTCGGTAGGTGCATCTACCAAAAAGGGCATATGCCAAAAAGAAAGCTAGGCAGGTACATCCTGTGTGTAAGCTAAGCCATCTACTAAAGCTAGCAGAAATATAAGCTGTCATATTTTTCTGAGAACTACCTTCCTCCGTTTCAGATGGAATAATGGTAACGCATGAGAGGTGGGGACAAGCTGCAGTGTATTGATGATGAAGTACACACTGATACTCAATAGGTTGCACCTTCTGTTATAAAAATATGGTACTGCATTCATGAATCCCAAAGCAGTACATTTGTGCAAGTAGGCACCAACAATGTCAGAGAGCTGGGTTAAAACAAAACCTCCTGTAAACTTCATTGTCAGACATAGAAGCATTACAAAACTGCCTAAGGGAAGGAGGCACAGCTGCTTGAAGTAATATGACTCTCGTCAGTCATGGAAGATGAGAAGCAGTACAATAGGAGAAGGCTATGGTACTGGCAATGGCCATAGCAAGGAGGGAACCGTATATAAAGCGAGGATTCTCTGTGCCCAGGAAAGGTGGTCATTGTCTCAAGGTTCAGGTATGTAGGGTTTGGTTGCACATCCTTATGTAAGTTAGCCATTAATAATGTAAGGCTGGTAACCTGGATCACAACCTACATGACAGTCTGTCGGAAGGCTGGAAGGCTATTGATATTAGGATGAATAACTCCCAGATATGTATTATATTTATTGCTCACCTTTTTTTCGTTCAAGGAACGTGAGGAGGTTTACACAATCCTCCTCTTCCCCTTCAGTCTTATCCTCCCAACAGACCTGTGAAGTAGGTTGGGCTAAGAGTCTGTGACTGGCCCAAAGTCACCCAGTTGGCTCCATGGGCGCCATAATCCATAGGGAGTATGCACAACAAATTCTTAAGAAAAGGAATGAGAAGTTTCATTTTTATCACCTTGTGTGCTTTCTTGTAAAATATGAGCAAGTGCATAATGGCTATAGGAGCTGCAGTACCGAAAATGTGGTAGTTTATAAGGCTGAATTGCTTCACAACCAAAGTTCAACTGCTGAAGCAGTAAATATGTAGGCCTGCACTTTCAGTGTCTTCTGTAGGCAGGATGATAGATCCACTCCATAAAGTTGTGGTTTAGGATACAAAAAAGGGGTACAGTCCTTTCATGGTATATGACATGTATACATTCTTCAGCATACTGAGGTTTCAGACTCCAGGTTGTGTTGAACATGGAGCCACGTTCATACAGTTCCAAGCATCACAATGGCAGGTAGGCTGTGTGTATGAGTCATAGATGAGAATGGAAATGAGTATCGAAAGCCTGCACTGGTGCAGAAAGAAATGAAGTCAACAACATGGGGTGTTGACTGGATTAGGAAAATGAATGTCCATAGTATCATAGGGTGTGACTGTAGGAAATAAGTGGAACCCAAGAGACTGACCAGGGCTTGAACCATTTGCAGCACAAATGCTGAGTATTGATGTCATGAGTGCTGGGTTCCAGGGTCTAGCTAGATGCTAAGGTTACTGAAGTACCATAGAACAATCAAAACAGGTACGCTATATACTATTGCCAAGGTCATCAGGACTTTATGCTAGGTGTAAAGACTGGCAAGAAGTGTCCGAAAGAGACTCCTCAGCGTTAAAGTGTCCATATCAGGTGTGCTATACAATGTGACTCAGAAGATGAGGAACCAAGGCTGTTAATACGCATTAAAACTTGGGCTAAACTTAAAGGCCATCTGTAGCAATATTAAGTTCATACTATATGTCAAAAAGACAAAATACATTTCCATTTCATGCTGAGAAGAAAGTCTTGCCCTTAATTCTTGTGGGAGCATGTTTTATTTCTGTTCAGAGGCAAGTGTGCTAGAGCTCTTGAAGGTTCTGAAATACTGCTGCAGACACTTGCAGATTCCATATATGAGCCTGCACAGAAGCCATGAGGAACCTAGTAAAAGTGTTAAATGGTTTGCTTTGGCATTATATAAGCGTCACATAACTATAGAATAAGAAAGGAAACTTATAATAGCTAAGGTATTGGCACTTAAGCTTACTTTCTGATACAGTATTTTCTTTCCTTCCTTAGAAGTACATGGAAGCTTTGAGCAACTTGAGAAAAAATCTAAATAAAAAATCCTATGTAAATTGTATGGGATCCTTGGCACTAGAGACTACCTTGATAATTGAATCCTGGACAGCATATTTCCCTGGCTGGGCTGGGCTGGGCTGGGCTAATCTTGCCAATAGCTCTCATGCCTCTTAACACTTCAAAAGATTACTGAGAGCTACTAAAACTATCAGCTTCAAAGATTTTAAATGCTCTTTTAATATGCAGTATTCTGAAGAGAGGCTGCATATTTGACAAAACAAAGTTAAATGCTTTTTGTTTGTTTGGATGCTGAGCTCTTTCAAAGCCCACGCATTAAGTGCTCAGTTAATTTGATGCCAGTGACAATTAGATTTTTTATTTCTCTAGAACACATGCTGAATGTTTGTAGTTTTAAACCTTCAATGTGAACCTATAACCCTAACATCTAGTGTTTTATTTTAAGGTTGGCACCCGAAGATACATGGCTCCAGAAGTGTTAGAAGGTGCTATAAACTTCCAAAGGGATGCGTTTTTGAGAATAGACATGTATGCCATGGGTCTCGTCCTGTGGGAGCTAGCATCACGCTGTACTGCATCAGATGGTAAAATCATGTTTTGTTTTATATTATTGATTATGGGTTTAAGTTCCGTGAACTGCCAAGAGAGCTTTGGCTGCTAGGCAGTGTTGAAATAGATTAAAACACAATTTTTAAATATATGGAAAGAGTATTCCAAGTTAAGGTTAATTAATTAATCAACACTAAATTTCCCATAAATGTGGTCATAAAGTGCATTTATTTTATAGAGCAAGGACTTGTTGTCAGTAGCTTTGATTTTCATTATTTAAAGATAGCAATGTTGAGTTGTATATAGGTACAGAAATGAAGTATGCACATAAATGCAGAGACTATTCATGAACTATTTACTATACAAGCACTATACAGAATTATATACGCCAGCCTAGTACCTGCCAGAAGTTTTGGACTTCAACTTCCATAAGCCCCAGTTGGTCAGAAATCCTCTGAGTTGTAATTCACAGCTTCTGGAGAAAATATATTGTATGATAATATTTAACCTTCAAGAAGGGCCACAAATCATAACCGTTCTGTGGTGATTTTGTCTCCCATAAAATCACCTTTTTGTTATCCTGGAATAACCAAATTTAGAAGTTTGATACTGATGGAGACAGACAAAATTGTATCTTACTTATATCCCACCCTTCTGCCAAAAATGGTGCTCAAAGCAGCTAAATACAGATTGAAAACAAAATCTTAATTAAAATATAATGTAAAAAATGTGAAACATAACTGAAACAAAACAATAAAAGAAAAACAGCACCCAACAATTTAACCTCTTCATCTGCAAACAAAATCACATGGTAGAGGCCTGCATGAATGAAAGCATTGTTGTCTGTCAGTAGGCAAACATCAGAAAGGGGTCCAGCCCTCAACAGGGAGTTCCAAAGTATGGGAACAGCCATCACAAAGGTCTTTTCTGGCATCCCAACCAAATGGGTCTCCAGTGGCAGAAAGACTGAGAGAAATACTCTCCCAAAGATTTTAAACTGGGATGGGCACATACGGGAGAAGATGGTCTTTCAGGTAGCCTGATGCCAGGCCTCTACAGGGCTTTTGTATGTCATAACCAGCACTTTGAATTGTACCTAGAAATAGACAAATAGTCAGTGAAGGTGTTGTATCAAAAGAATCACATGCTCCTTAGCTAGGCTGAATTACCAGTCTGGCCACAGCATTCTGCACCTACTGAAGTTCCCCAACAGTCTTCAAAGGCAGCCCCACATAGAGTTCAGTATAGTAGTCCAAATGGGAGGAAACTGTGTGAAAGTGACCATTTCAGACATACCAGGTGCAGTTGGCACACTCATCTCAGTTACATAAATACCAGTGCTGGCCACCATTGAAACTCGGAAACTGTTAGCACTGAATCCAGAAGTTCACCCCAAATTATTCTCATGGAGAACCCAGGCTAAACCTTCATAGAACCCACTAAACACTTATCTGGCCAACTCTGACATGTAGTCAGCAAATAGTCCACTCAAAGAGAAATTCAGCCATGTATTTGAAGTGCCTTATTTGTGAGCACTGAATGATTTAATACAATGCTTATTGTTGAAACAGACTCAGTAGTGTAGTCTGCTGTTCCTTCTCTCTACAGGCTTCATCAAGTGGGTCAAATAACTTTGATATTTATTGCAAAAGGCAGGGGTGAAACAAGATGGTTTCAGCAGCATAGAATTAGGCACCATGGGAAAAAATGTGGCTATCCAAAGGCTGTTTTCCCTTGCAAGAGCAGGAAGGTATCTGTGCCAGTAGTCATCCATTCTTTACACTGGCTACTTCATCAGGCTTCGGCGAATGGGGCGGCATAAAAATGTTTTAATAAATAAATAAATAAATCAGGTGTGAATGAACTTTGAATGATCCTTCAGCTGCATCAGTACAGATTCACAAAACATGAGAAAGTACTTACTTCCCTTGCATAGCAAGTTGTTACTCAGTATGGGAAAACCCAGTTCACACCTAGCCTGATATATTATGGTTTTCCACATATATAGAGGAAACAGTAACTATCTGTGTGTTTTATTACAACTTGATCTGGTCTGTTACTGTTCTGTGCCCGGAACAGAGAAAGTTGGACAAGCGCTAACCTTCGAGTTGCTGCTCCTTGAATTTCTATACACTAGATATATGTTTGAACCTCGGAAATTGCCCCATACCATAGAGTTAAGTTTCTACCCACTAGCACTTAGGCTTAGCCATTTTGGCTGGATCCTGACTTGCCTCATTTTGGGAGGACCAAGTCTAGCAAGAGCACCCTGTTGGCAGACTTCCCCCATCACATGATTAAATCTACAGAGTACATCAGAAAGCCAGGACAAGTAACTAACTTTTGGATTTACCTGCTTCATGGAAGAAGGGTAGGTTTTAAAAGTAACTTGCCTAATAAACTTGTAACTTGTGTCTTAAAATGCAGGACCTGTGGATGAGTATATGTTGCCTTTTGAGGAAGAAGTGGGTCAGCATCCTTCACTTGAAGATATGCAAGAAGTTGTAGTACATAAAAAGAAGAGGCCTGTCTTGAGAGAGTGTTGGCAGAAGCATGCTGTAAGTAGTACAAACTGGCAGAATATGGAAGTTTCCATTTGGAAGCCAACACTTTTGACCTTTTTAATCTGTGGTGGGTGCTCTACTCCCTCCCAGTACTGAATTCCCACATGGCATTTGCATATATACTCACATAGTCAGCAAAGTACAATAATAATGCTAAAGTGCCTTTCACTGTTAGGTGAAATCATCCTCCATACTGGAAACAAAGGACTAATACCTCTTCTGTGGTAGAGAGAATATAATATAATATAAGCTTCCTCTTTAGAGAATATGGACAGAGAAAACATAGGCATATATGGAAGTCTGTTTTCATTCTCTCTCCCCCTCAATAAAGAAATATACCCTGACTCAAAAACACGACAGTCAAACAGGAAACATATGCATACACAGCTCGTCCTGCCTGAGGGGAAGTAGCCATGACTCCATTTTCTCACTAGATGATGTGGTCCAGAAACTACCTTTCAGTGTAACCTACCTCACAGGATTGATGCAAAGTAAAAAGTCAACATAGGGAGACCCTTAGCTCCTGGAAGAAAAGTAATCACTTTTTACTGAGGTTTATGCTTGCAGTCTCTTTTTCCTTCTGCAAGGGTGAAGAACCTGTTAGAATTGTCTGCCCCCAGAGTCTAACAGATTCAGAAAGTTTCCAGATGGTTCCGGGGAAGTTTCTAGACTATATGGCTGGTGCACCTGTCAAAGCTCAAGTCACTCTGTGGAATGCTTGACTTGTGGAAAAAGTAGTGGTGCTGCAACTTGAAGTTGCAAGCAACATGCTTAATATGGGTGCCAAAGGTTTTTGTGGAGACAGATGTCCTCTGTAGGAGCAATTCATGTCCCCCTGCTACACAGTGTTGTTTGCCATTGTCACTGAAGAGGACCTTCCTCTCTGACCTTGGAGAAGGGCATAGACTCCATCCTGTGGCCTTTGAGACACCTTGGGATGGTAGGATTGCTGCCTAAAAATTGCTTTAAAGTGAGTGACACCTAGTCACAAGTAATTTAGACATTGTTAATTTCAATAAAACTACATTATGCCTTTATTTTGCCTTATTGTGATCTGAAAAGGAAGCTGTGTTTGAGGAATTTCTTGGGTAAGGCTTCCTCTCTCTTAGTTTTTGGTTTCTATTGCAATTCATTATCACGTTTCAAAGCCTAAAGAAGTGATCAGAACAGCATGAAGCATTTTGTGTAATATTCTTAATATATAAATGTTAAAATCTATTTACTGGAGTTGAAAAATCCACATAGTTCAACTATAACCTGTTTGGAAGAATGCTTCTTGAGTGAAAATTGGTTTGCTGTGTTTTCACTGCATGTTACTGCTGAGTTAATGTTTGCTTATGCAGTGTATTTCACAATAAAACCAATTTGGAGTGGGGGGAGCAGAAGCGCATCATATTTTAGCAAGAAAGCTGCTTTAAAGCTCAGACATTCCAGGAAGTGCCCTCAGAAATAGCCATTTTGACAAGTCTATGAAAGAAATACAAAAATACACCTCTGTGGGCCAGATAGGGTCACCATTCTGAATTCCCAAAAAAGAAGACCCCAAACAAGGATTTCTCAGTTGGCTTCATAGAGCACTTCCTTCAGATATGCAGGATTCCAGGATTTCATATAACTAGCAAACTGAGTTGGGCATAGAGAATAAACTTGTAGTTAGTACAGAGGGCAAAAATACAGGTAATATATGCAGCCAGCAGCCCACGCTAACCCAGTGCTGAACCTTCTGAGCCATCTCCAGAGTATAAAGTGTGTTACTATTACTACACCTGACAGGTTTTTAGATCAAATATTGAACGTGTTTTTAGATAGATATTTTAAGTCTGATTTTTTGCTTTGAATATCATTTGGATTTTTAAAATACATCCATATTTTTCTTTTTAGGGAATGGCAATGCTCTGTGAAACAATAGAGGAGTGTTGGGATCATGATGCAGAAGCTCGATTATCTGCAGGTTGTGTAGAGGAACGTATTATTCAGATGCAAAGACTAACAAACATTATAACAACAGAAGACATTGTGACAGTGGTCACTATGGTAACAAATGTGGACTTCCCTCCCAAAGAATCCAGTCTATGATAGTTGCACTGGTCACACATCTTGACCAATAAGACTTTGTGAACTGGAGCTGCTAAGCTAATGGGCCTGTTTCTGGTCTACAGTTTTCTGCTTGAAATGTGGAACAGTAAGTCTGCTTTGGAGTGTCAGTAGGAAGACATCTCCTTGCCCAACACCAGATGTGGATCCCCAGGAGACTTACTGCATTCCTTGCATATGCCTGAAGGACATGGGACTGAGAAAATGGCAAAATTATGTCAGCAAACTTAAAAGAAGAAGAAAATGGACCTATCCTGGCTAATCCCAACATTTTAAGCGCTGGCATTTCATTTCTTAACATGTCAGACTAAGACTAATTCCTTAAAATGAACTACTGCTATTTTTTTTAAATCAAACATTTCATTTCAGATTTAAGAAAAAGGGTAACTTGTTTTTATTGCATTTGCTGTTGTGTTTATATAAATGACTATTGTAATGCCAATATGACACAGCTTGTGAATGTTTAGTGTGCTGCTGTTCTATGTAATCAAAGTGGGATCTAGCAAAAAGGCTTCCAAGCATTACTTAACCTCCCTCAACAAGGTATACCTCAGTTCCACCTATGCTAAATTGTTGAATTGACAACACTAACAAAACTGAAAGAATTGATCCAGATTTTGTATATTATGTATTACAGATTCATGATGTTTTGTTTTGTTTCATTTTTAAAGATGGTAAGCTGTGCTTCATGCCAACAGTCAATGGCCATTCCTAAAGTGGTGTGTTAGTCTTTCCTTGTTCTAGCTTGTGTATAAAATGTATTGTGTGTTCACTTACAATCTTCCCCAATTTTTAGTTTAAAGCTTTACTTTACCTCCAGTTCTCAAAATATTGCATACATTTATTTGACTAAATATTTAGGTTTGCTGTGTCTGACGGTAATTTGAAAATTTAAGCATGACTTTAAAAAAAAAAAAACTATGAGCGATGGCACTGGAAAGCTCTTGACTTTACTTTTTTGAAAGAAGCTTTTTTCAATTTTATGTATGTTAATGTTCTGACTAGTGTATTTTGTTTCTCTAAACAGGATTCAGTGGGTTGGATTCAGATTTAAGTGCATTTAAGACTCAGACATCTGCTCCCCCTCATGAGCCTCTCTGGCTTTCTGCAAATGCTACACAGAGGGCCTTTGACCCTCTGAATAGTGTTTCAGACAGGAGCTGGAGCTTGGGAAATGGCACCATTGCATGTGGCTAAACCTGGATCTAACCCAGTTTCCACTGTGTTTCAGGATCACCTCAGGAAGCTTCATTACCCAGAACTCCTCACTTTTCATGCATTGCCTTTCATGCAGCTTCACAACACTTAATTTTGGTGCCAGCTTATCAGAGTAATATTTTGTGATGCATAGGTTTCTCTATGGTCACCAAAAATTAAAAATACAGCTAGAGATTTCTTTTTAAAAACATGCTTACCATCAGATATGCAATTATTTCTGTTGAGATGATAATGTAGCACAGTCTAGCAAAAAAAAAAAAAGCCCTACAACTTTAAATTTAAATTACTGTATTCAAGAGTTACAGGCATTTAAGATGTCAAGCCTTACCATAAGAAACTCTAGGAAAAAGGGCAGTAAGAGGACAGGTGCCAAAGTACTTTTGAAAAGTAATAACACACTACAGTTATTTGATCAGCTACATGTATACAGGCCAAAGTAAGTTTGCTCTCTAAAACTAAGTACTGAACCAACAGTAGCCAGTATTACGAGATTCTGGTCAGGTCATTTTTTTAACCATGCATTAGATTTATAAATATTTTTTTTAATGTCAATCAGTTGTTCACTGTGAATATTCTCTTCTAAACAGTTATTTATTAAATCACACTGTTTTCTTATGTACTGATCTCTGGGAACAAAGAGGAAATATTTATAAACAAGATTTTGGTCACCGAACTAAAACAGGAAGAAAGGTAACAGCAGTTGTTTGTAACTGGCATGCCATGAAGAGAAACTGTTTTGCCTCAAGGTTTTATGGTAGCCGTGAGAACTCCATGCCCTAACTGCGTTACAGATACTGTTGGGCACAATTTGTTCGGTCTATTTGGTGACAAACATAGGGGGACTGTTTCTTCAATTGTATTTTTGAATAAAGGAGGATTATTTGCTTGCTACTTACTTTAGGGCTACTAATTATATAGCAACCCTAACTCAAGAAGTCATGGTCGATATGTCTCATTTCTCCTCAAATGAGTGTTTATACTAAGGAAATGCAAAAACTATCAGTGGACATCTAAAACATGTAAATATAAGAACCATTTCTAGTTGAAAACACAGAATGCTATGTTTGTCTTGGGAAATTAACCCCCAATTTTTCATAGAGCAGCTTTCTATCAAACACAGACTTCCACCAATATGACCTGAGCCAGGTGGGAGTTTTTTCCTTGTGTATTTTTGCTAATATATTTCTGATTCCAGGTCATATAGGGAAAATCATCAAAACTGACAATCAGAGTACTGTCTCTTCATATTTAAAAATGTCTTTCAAAATCCCCAAAATAACTAGTTTTAAGAGAATGATAGCACATCAGAAAAGATTTTTGGTAGAATCTGTGAAACTGCTAAGATTTACCAAACTGTCTTGATCCATATTTACAATAACATCTTGCAGGGAACCTCAACATCTTTGTATCCAACTTATACAGAAAATGTAGAGGTGGGCAAGTTCGTCTTTAACACATGCTTAAGCCAAGACCCAACATTAAAAAACACCATTAAGTCTGAACTAGGAAGATGCTCTGCTTTTTGGCAGATATTGTGACAATTGTTGCTTTTTGTATTTGAATCATACAGCTTGTATGGCCAGCTCTGGTGGTTTACCTTGTATCTTTGACTTGTGAAGAAAAGCTAGAGCCCAGACTCAAGCTTTCAGTTGTCTTTGGTTTGCCTGTGTCTACTTAGTTGGCTGCCATATAATTGCCACAGGATTTCACAAAATAGCCAGTTTTGTGATCAACTGAAGTCTAAACCCTGCAATTCATTTTCGGTTTGTGTTAGATGCTAAGAACTTTATATCACATGATGCATGACTACTCTTTGTACAGTTGCTAAATATAACTTAGCATTTTGGAACAGATTGTGCCTCGTAATTATTGTTGGAGTTATTTGACCTAGCGTTATCATTCATGGTGATACTCTGAAAATGAGTCTGGATTACAATACACAACTTTATACCTTCTTTGATAGCAAAATCCATGTGGAGTAGTTCTTGCATAACTAAGGTGTAACCAGATGTAGTAGTGATAAATATTCATACTACAGTTCTACAGAATAAATTGCTGATTGTAGTTTAACAAAGTGAGGTGACTGATTGGTTGACCTTTTTCCAGTTCTCTTTTTAACCTTTTTAATGCATTTTTATTAGGAATATTTGGTATAAGATACAGAAAGCTATGTACAGAATTATGAGCAAATGATAAAAAATAGTATCCTTGTTGGAACACCATTTACCTCAAGATACTCAACCAGCAGTACTTTTTTTTAATGCACACTCAGTCCATATAAGATGTTACCTCTCAAGATATTGGTAAGCAATTATTTAGCTTTACTCTGTACTTGTCAGTGTTCTGGGCACAGGTTGTTGTACTACTGTCAAACTGCTCTTGCTATTTTTTGGCAAGTATTTAAAATAAAATAACCCCATCCTGGATAAAAGTGATTGTGAAATATTGTATAAATGTATGCTTTCTCTTCCCCTATTCCCAAAGATGAATAAAAGATTAAGTGACTACTGTGACTTGTCTAGTTTTTTGTTTTTGTTTTTTGGCAAGTTAGTCCTTAAAACATGTCAAATTAGTAGATGTGTACGTATTTCTTTCAGATTTTGTTTTGCCCATTGGAGGTGCTAAAGATGATTCAACAGCCAGTTTAGGTCTTGTTGAGGTAATAATTGTAATAACCTGAATCCTGACAGTAGCATAGTTGCTAGAATGCTGGACTAGAATCCAAGTGATCCAGATTCTAGTCCCTACTTAGCTACAGAACTCACTGGGTGACTTTGAGCCAATCACAGATTCAACATAGGGTTGTTGCCTGGATAAATTGCAGTAGATTATGTTAACCACCTTAAATTCCTTGAAGGAAAATGGTGGGGGAAAAAAGAAATTTGGAGGGTTTGCAGTATCTTACAGAGTGGGGAGAAGGCAACACAGGCCTCCATGTCCTTCCCCCTTCTATTTTCACAGGTCTTTTTGCTTGCCTAGGGATAGCTATTCATAGGGGAAAAAATGTCCCATGAGTAGATGTCCAGCAGGACTGTTGCTTATGGTCTGAAGTGGAGCAGCACAACCCTAAAAGTGGTTTATCCTCTGAGGGGAAGCAAGGACTTCTCTAACATTGTTGCTAGTTGCTAGTCGTTTTTGCTTGGTGGTGAAGGGGGCTGCTGCTTCACTCTCCCTGTTGTAAGTGAAGCGGAGGGAGGGTGCAAGACCAAGCAGGGTTTCTGATTGAAGATCAAGTTAGAGTAGTGAGGTGTAGAGAGAGCTATGGTGTTGTGCAGGTTAGCCAAGTAGAACACTGCAGAGACAGTTAACAATCCTGCCATGTTCTGGCTCTCTACACATCCACAGGTTTCATGGTTGCTCTGTCAGTCTGTCCTTAGACGCTGCTGTTGAATGCCAGATCAGTGCATAATAAGACCTCCCTCATCCATGACTTTGATGAGGTAGCTGATCTAAAATGCTCACCTGAGACCTGGCTGGGTGAACAGGGGAGAATGAGCCTCTCTCAGCTCTGCTTGCAGGGTGCCAGGTACAGCGTCAAGGAAGACTGGAAGGCAGGAGTGGGGGAAATGCTCTGGTTTATAGAAATTCTCCGATATGTAAATATTCCTAGAGTATTTGCATCTTGAGCTTAGTCAGCAGGAGAGACTGGGGAATCTGTTGGTGTATTGTTCACCCTGTGAGCCAACAGTCTCCTTACCTGAGCTGACAGAGGTTACTTTGGCCATGATGTTGAGGTCTTCCAGGGTGATGGTCCTGCAGAGTATCCTAGTTGAAGGCGCACTCTGGTGGCTCAGGATTTCATGAACTCCATGACAACCATAAGACTGTCCAATGATGTCAGTGACCCAATACATGTGGCAGGGCACATTTGGGATTTGGTTGTTTCAGCTGAGCATGGGAATACTGATCTGAAAGTTAGGGGTGGGGGGAGGGGCTTTAAATCAGTCCCTTTGTCAAGATCAGCTCACAGCCTGTTGAGATTTAGGATAACAACAACTTCTCCCCTATCCAGGGGTGTGGGACCCATTAAGATGGTCTGCCCCCAGAGTCTGATGGAGTTGGATTGTTTCCAGAAGGCTCTGAGGCCTTATGGCTGGGCAGTCCTGTAGAATCCCTGGTCAGTCTCCGGAACCAGTTCTGAATACTTTCTCTGTAACAGAACATGGCTCTGGTATACCCTAGATCTGAGAGCAATGAAACAAAACAGGAGCTGGCTTGACTGCAAATAGAGAAAAACGCCTGGTAGAGCAAGATGAGTTCTGGTATATGCCTATAGTTGGAGGCTCTGACTGGTGAAGGAACAGTATCTCATGGTCTCCAGTCAATCTTCTCTCTCGACACCTAGCAGAGCTCTTAAGGGTTGTCCAGGGCCTATTACTTGCTGGCCCCAAGGACATTATAGACCTACATGAGGCCTCAATACATCTGTGAGTGACTTCCAGGATAAGATTTCTTTCATCCACCAGGGTTTAAACTCCAGCATAGTTCTAGTCAGTACTGCTCAGCGATGCTGACAAGATGCTTGGCCAGATTCATGCAACCAAGAGCCTACTGGATCTTTGTCCCTTTTATAAAAGCAGGGAGGCAATTGCCAGCTGGGCCAAGGAGGTGATTAATGCCTCTGTGTAAGAAGTAAGGTCATCCTACCTGGATGACCAGCTCCAGAAGGCGGTACTGGGGCATTGCACTGGTCTTTGGCCTTTCCACTATGGACCCGCTCAGGTGTCAGTCTTGACCCCCATGCTATTTTAACATCTACATGATACCAGAGCTGGGTCATCCAGAGTTGTGGAATGCATTGGCATCAGTATGGTGCCATACAGCTCTATTTCTCCTGTTCATCTTCAGCAGCTGAAGTTGTGGATATGTTAAACCAGTGCCTGGCTGTGACAATGATAGCTAACCGAAGTCCAATCCAGACAAGACTCACACTGTCAGCTTAACTGTTAAGATCAGTTTGGCCAGCTTGCAGTGGCTACCTGTATGCTCCTGGAACCAATTCAAGGTGCTTGTTTAACTTATTAAAACCTATACAGCTTGGGACCACAATCTCCTTGGACACTTGGGGGGCACGTCTTCTGATTGCCACCTCCAAGGGAGGCTTGCTTTTTCAGTGGTCTCCCCACCCCATATGCTAAACTTACTCTCTTTTATCACTAGGTTAAGACAGTCCTGTACCAGAGGGCATTTAATTAGTTCACTGACATATTGGAGCTACTGAAACAGGTCTTACAATTTAATCTGTATAAACTATTGAAGCCTTTTATTTCAAATGTTGTATATTTTATATATATTTTATCGCTGTCTGTATTTTATATGGTACTTTATGTGTTGCTATAAACCACCCAGATAGCTTCAGCTATTGGGCAGTATAGAATTAAAAGTCATAATAACCTGCACTCTCGCATCCTCTCTCTGCCCAGTGGAATGCTGACCCCCACCCTTATGAGGTCACTTTCCCAAACTTGGAGAACTGCCTGCATAGCTCTTTCCATACCATTGGAGGGAGAGCAAAGCTCTGATCCAGAAGTTTAAGTGCTCTTTGCAAACTAAATCTGGGAAACCAAACTATCCTGTGGCCTCCACAACTCTGTTTAGGGGCGCTTTGCTTTTTCCCCCCAAAATCCTAATCTTTGGGAACAAGGAAAATTAACTTTTTAGAACAAAAGTAATCTTACACTGTTTTGCAGCTTACACTGGAGAGACATTTCTAAATGTGGCCATTAGTATAGATGAGTGCATGAATAAACCACCCATAAAGCTACACTGATCATTGGCTGGTACCAACTGGACATAAGAGCGCTGCTGGATCAGCCAAAGGCTTATCTGGACCAGCATTCTTTCTTCCACAGCAGTCAGACAGTAGCCCATAACAGGACAGCAATGCAATGGCACTCACCTGCTGTTGTATACTGGCTGATATTGCAGATTGCAATCTCCATGTTTCCCTTTAAAAGGCAGTCTTATCCACCATAAATTAGTCCAATCTATGTTGCTGGCTATGGGCAAAAACTGAAGGCCACAAGTATCGCCATTCAGACAGTCCATGTGGAAAACAACCCAGCCAGTTATCCAGTCCTGTGCTTGCAACATACTCCACAAATCAGACTGGCCCTGAAGGGGCCCTCTGAGACTATTATATTTGACACAACCTTCCTCGGCAAGAAATCCTCAGGATTCCGTTTATAGATATACAATCCCTCTCCTGTAAGCTGCTTGTGCTATCTCAATGAGAAAAAAAACCCTTGATAATGCCAAAAACCAACTAAAGCTGGTACTATATAATAGACGGACTGTGAAATATGTGTGCAAGCTAGATTCTTGTGATTCACAGTATAGCATTTATATAGTAAGGAAGCCATCATATGGGCAGAAGCAGCAGCGTCACTTTCCAAGGAATGATGAAGCAAATAACCTGTGACAAGCCAGAATCCTGAGACTCCATCCTCTAAATGTTTAGAAGTGGCATGGAGACTACAGGAAACTGGGCCTAGTTCCAATTGAGTCGTGGCTGCTTTCAGGCCCAAACTATGAAGGAAAACCTGTACCTTCAGAGGCAGCCAGCTCAAATGTACTTTAAACAGAAATGGAGACTACAGAGTAGTCCAGATATACGTCTTCCATTAGGTCGAGCGTATCAGGGTCCAATGGGAAAACAGAAATGGGGAACTGATTTCAGGAATCAACATAGCAGAGTGGGTCTATCAGTGCTACTCTTGGGAGAGTTTGCCTCTTCAAAATGCATCCCTTAGTTGATTGGGAACAATCTGCAGTTGAAGAGATGGGCTTGCTGCCCTAGGCAGTATTATTCTTATGTCTGCATAGTGCTTGTGAGGCCTGTGCAAGATGGCAATTTCTATACACAATTCTGACACACAAAGTTCTTTGTGGTCCTCCACGCTACCACATTAAAGGTTAGTATTTAAATAATTAACCTAGAATTATGCAAGTTTTCTTACTTCTTCCATTTGGTTGGCCTACACGGCTGAACAAAGCAATGAGCCAAGCATCCATTTATAGCCTCAGAATTGCTTGTTTTGATAGCCAGTGGTCTTTGGAACATTATATATCCATCCCACTATCAAAACTAATAAAAGAAAACTTTACACAGCAATTAATTGCTACTACTTCAAGTTAACTGCATGCAGAGATGCGAACGGATGCAGCATGAAGCTTGCTCAAAACAGTGCAGAATAATGTACCTTGTTCAGTCAGTATATTAAGATACATCAATATGGTGCCCCTCCATTCCCTGCTTTCACACCATTTTTTGTTCTGCATTCAATTTGGAGAAGAATATGAGTTTCTAACCTTGCTCAGCACAATCATAATTTTACAGAAAACTTATTCTGCCTATATCCAA
Source organism: Varanus komodoensis (assembly GCF_004798865.1). NCBI lineage: Eukaryota > Metazoa > Chordata > Lepidosauria > Squamata > Varanidae > Varanus > Varanus komodoensis. Next base: position 23,488,382 of record NW_025335798.1, read on the forward strand.
TCAGAAATAGATCAAATTGTGCATACAGCGGTACTGGGTGTTACAAAAACTACTGGGCAAAATGCATCATAAATCCTACTCTCAGTAACCTACTGGAATGAACTGGATTGGACCGAAGTTAGTTCTGATACTTTTTTCCCAGTTTTAAAAGCCCGGACCGTCTTCAAAGGCAGCCCTACGTAGAAGACATTACAGTGTTCCACATGAGAGGCTACTAGTGCATAAGTGTGACAATGCTCTGCTCATACAAGCAGGAATGTAGTTGAAAAATCAGCCTAAGCTGAAAAAGGGTGTTCCTAGCCACCGAGGCCACCTGACAAACAAGTGAGAGTTCAGAGTCCACGAGCACCCCCAAGCCAAGAACCTTATCCTTTAGGGGGAGCGCAACCCTGTACAGAATTGGTTGAAAAATTCCTAGTTGGACAAAAAGACTGCCAACCAACAGAACCCCCATCTTGTCTGGACTGAGCTTCAATTTATTGGACCTCATCCAGTCCATTACTGAGCCAAGGTACTGGTTCAGGACAGTCACTGCCTCACCGGGGTTAGGTAAGAATGAGATGTAGAGCTAAGTGTCATGAGCATACTGATGACACTTCAGCCCGGACCTGAGGATGACCCCACCCAGTGGTTTCATGTAGAAGTTAAAGAGCATGCAGGATGGAATAGAGCCCTGGGGAACTCCATGCCACAAATGCCAAGGCACAGGGCGAATGTCTCCCAGTCCCACCACTTGGAGATGGTCAGCTAGATAGGAGTGAAACCACCACAATGCAGTGCCCTCAGCACCCAGCCTCTTCAAGATACCATCATAAGCCTCAGGGACACCCAGAAAAGACTCACTGTGCCGAGGGAACAAGTTGTGGCACAGACAGAACCCAGTACCTTGTCCACATCCTTGGACCGCAATTGAAGCTCATCCAGTAAAATTGGACGAGATGGCACTGGGATAACTGTTCAACTCAAGACAAATCTGAGTGACTTTACCCTCAAAACATTGTGCAAACTTGTCACAGCTGCTCTCTGAGGGTCCAGAGCCAATCTGGATTTCGAGACAGAGGATGAAGGGGAGAAGGAAGCTTGAGAACATGGGCCACAAGACTGTGAGATAATAGAAGCACTGCTTGTCTCAAAGCCACTCTCCCAAAGTGCAGCTCTGAGAATGCACAAGATGCACACGTTTTGGGTGGAGGCATGGGAGAGTTCTCCAAGTCACATGTATCTGGTACAACTCCTGACCTCATGATGAGGTGACAGGAAAGGAGCGAACATTTAAGGACAGATGCATAGAAAGGAGGCAGGCTCACTTCCAAATGGGCCCTTCAGGAGGGATTGGACCCAGACATAGTCAAAAGGAGGGTTCCTGGAAGTAGTTGTTCAGATTGGGTTCAACAAACCGTTCTGTGCAAGCACAGGGTTACATTCTGTGAGGGTTGCATTTCTTAAGCACCCTTTGGTGAATAAAGAGCTTTTGCAAAGAAATGGCCTGTTGCCATGAATATGCGACGGGAGACTTGGCACACAACACTGCAGAGAATTGACACCTGGGAGTAGAATAAACAGAGTGCAGCTGGGAAAATAGTACAGAAAGCTTATACGCCAAAGAGGATTCCAGGTAGGGTGACTCACTCAGAATATGATTCAGTACTTTGAAGGACAAAACTCTACAGCAGCTAGGGAACCTAAGGCAAAATCCAGCCTTCCTGCTGTTGCTGAGATGACCCTGCGGTTAATTGTCTCTGGACTTCCTAGCTCTCGGGCACTTGTTCCCATTCTAAAACGTTGAACTTTCCTACGGTTTATTACTACAAGAAGAGCTCTGAGTTAAAATAAAGCTGGCACTTTTTGTACTTCTGCCCCCACCTACTCTTCTTCTCTAGTGCTCCCTTCCACTGGAATGCAAGCTCTGAGGGATTCTCCAAAACTGAATTTCGTCCTCTCCACTCTAGATTTACAGTAACAGCGGAGCGTGCTGATTGCCCACTTGTGAAGGAATATCCACACCAGCATGGGAATAGAAGGGCTCTCAGAACAGTATGAACAGTTTGCATCAGAAATGTACATCTTCAAGCCATCACCTAGCGATGAGATGACAAGCCTGACAGAACACCAGTCTTCGTTCAACCCTAAGCAGTTTTTCTATTAGTTTAGGAATACTCAAGAGTACTGTTACAAGGGTCCCTTTTACTCTCTGACCACTATTTCTCAGTAATGAGGTTCTGCTATACAATGAAGTCAACTTTTGAACGACCAATTTCTGTGCAAACTTCTCTAGTGTGAACTTATTTGCATTCACTGTTTAACTCAGCCACCCTCAATTTGTAGCCCTAAAGACTTTTTTTTAACTCCTTTAGCATCCCTGACCATTTTGGCTGGTGATAAGTGAATTCCTCAAGAAGGCATCAGGTTGCGGGAGGCTACTTCCCTGGGCAAGGTTCTACAGTGATTGCCCAACAACTCCAGGTATGCTTGAATGAAACTGATTATCTGGATCTATTTTAACTGAAGCTCAAGGTGTGGTTCTGGCATGGAAACAGCCTTGATCACCCTGTTGATACTGCGGGACCGCTTGGTGGCTTTTGATATGATTGACCATAGCAGCCTCTGGAGCAGCTGGCTGAGATGGGAGTGGGGCACACTGCATTGCAGTGGTTCCACTCCTACTTGGAGGGACATCTCCAGAAAGCGGTGCTTGCGGAATATTTTTCAGCCCTGAGGATTCTCCAGGTTGGAGTTCCTCAGGGGTCTGTTCTGTCCCCCATGCTCTTTCAAGAGCTACACGAAACTGGGTGGGGCCATCCAGAATTTTGCAGGGCATTGCCACTAATATGCTGATGACACACAGCTCTATTTTTTGCTTTCATCATCATCAGGTGAGGCTCTGGATGTGCTAAACCTGTACCTGCCTATGATAATGGACTGGATGAGGGCAAATTGAAGCTCAATCCAGGTAAGATGTGTTTGTGAGTGGGTGGTTCCTTTGACTGGATGGGGAAGGGGGTGTTCAACCTGTTCTGATGGGGTCACACTCACCATGAAGGAGCAGGTTCATAGCTTGGGGGTGCTCCTCGATCCACCTTTGTCACTTGACTCAGGTGGCATCGGTGGCTCAAAGTGCTTTCTATCAGCTTCACCTGGTGGCCCAGCTGTGCCCCCACCTGAGCAGTAATCTATGGTCTGGTAATCTCCAAATTAGATTATTGCAGTAGGGCAGAACTTAGCAGGCAGATTAACAACAGGGACCTGCAGGTCTGAACACATAAGACCAGTTCTGGCCCACCTGCATTGGCTTTCTGTATGCCTCCGGTCCCAATTCAGTGTGCTGATCTTAACCTATAAATATAAAGCCCTACATGGCTTACGACCCCACTGCCTCTCCCAATCTCAACTTACCTGGACACTACATTCAACTTTTGGGGCCTTCATTCTTGAGAGGCTCACAGGGTGGCAACCTGGGGGAGGGCCTCATCAGTGGTGGCCCCCTATTTTTGGAACAACCTCCTCACTGGTGCCTAATTTCCCATCTTTTCAGCATCTGGTTAAGACAGCCCCTTTGAGGCCCTTAAAGATTTCTCTGGTCATCTAGGGGCCTGTCACAATTAGCCAGGTGCCTTTCCTTTACCCTTGGCTGGGTCTTTTTTGTCTTTTAATGTTCTTTTAAAATGACTTATATCTATTTTATTGTTTTTATACTTTGTAAATCACCCAGGGAGCTTCAGCTAAAGGTGTGTACAAACAAAATATGTAACAATTAACAATAAGCAGTGTTCATGTTTGTTCATTGATAGTTATACTAGCTAAAGCCCAAACACTAGGAATGGGACAGGAACAGAAATACCTGCGTTCTGCAAATGCACACACGTATGGTGTTCTTGACCACCAACCCACCCTGTCAATCATGCAATCACCCTGTCAACCAAGGCACTGAAATAGCTATTTTTTTCTACTATCAGGACTTCAGCAGAACAGGGTTTTTTTTTTTAAAGTATAATGTTATTCATAAAAGAACAACTATCAGAGCTTCAACAAAATGATTATCATCAGCTGCTACAAACATGAGAAATACTTCAATAGAACAGTAAGGAACAGTTTAATAGAATGCAAACAACTTCATTTACTCGGTTGATGCCCAGCAAAAAAGATTAACACAATTAAAGAACATTTCCTTCTGTTGGGGTTCAAAACAAAAATTCCTCATTTAATATGCCTATTAGGAAAAGTAGTCATTGCAAAAATGATCTAAACAAAACCAAAATGAATTGTTTTTAATGTAGGACACTGAAAACAATTTGAATAGGCAAGATTGCCGATTCAGGTCAAAATTACTAGTTTGTAAACTTTCCGTATTTGTTAAAGGAAAATGGGACAATTCCTAGTTTACCCAAGAACACCCCTTAGAAGATAAACACCCACATTTTCAAGTATCTCCTTTTCAGTTTTTATCACTGATGCCTAATCTGGTGAATAAGCAACTCTGACTCTCATGAGTTTCATGCTTCTGAAGTCCAGAATCAATTTATTGAGGACATTGCCCATTGTTTGACATCTGTTGGGCAATTTGGGTAAACCTGCAAAGCATCCATAATTTGGCTGTTGTCCAAAAGCAGCTTCATGAATAAGTATTCTCTCTGTGTGCTCATAGATGACCCTTCTACAGGTTTTATCAACTCAAGATGTTGCAAATGTTCAAAAGCCTAGAAATAGAAGAATTCAAACAAATATTGTCATTTCCTATTATTCTTGAAAAGCAGAGTAACTGTAAATGCAACAATAGATTTTTTTTTTAAAGATGAAACCAATCTTTAGTAGACCAACCAGAATGTTCACATTACATGGCAATTTACTGAGGGCAACTAGCTAAAGTGGACTGGGGTTCCTGAACTGAATACAGGATGTCAAGCTGTCCAAACCTGGGAAGACTAGCTCCATTGCATGTCATGGGAAATGGTGTGTGAGCCACTTAGAAAAAGTAGCAAAAGCACCAAAAACCTCGTACCACTCTCTCCTGGACCACTTCAAGGAACAGCTGCTTGATGCAGCCCCTTGGCACTTTGGAGTGACCAGTCCACCAACCCCACGCACAACCCCCTTCCATCACTTTTTCCCCTTTACTCCTTCACAATCTTTTTGCAATCTCTGCCACTGACGGCCTCTCCAACGGTCCCAAGAAGCACCCTGGAGCAGTCAGCGGTGGTTTACCTCTTGCCTTTCCATCTGATATGCCAGAAATATTTTCGTAAATGAGAAAAAGGGGCACATTTGCAGGTGTAAAGGTGTGCACTTGTGCTGTTGGGAATATTGGCTGTCAGGCTGCAGGGGATACTGGCCATGCACACTGAACAAAGAAGGCTGCAGACAGTAAAAGCTCAGGGAGCCAAGGTTCCATTTGGATGCCAGGAAGCACTTCCTGACAGTCAGGACCCCGAGGTTGTGGAATGGGCTTCCACGGGAGGTGGTAGAGGCCCCATCGGTGCGGGTGTTCAAGGATAGGCTAGGCATGCACATGGTGGGCAGGTTGTGAGCGGAGCTGGCTGGAGCCGGGGGTCAGACGAGATGGCCCAGGAGGCCCCTTCTGACTTGTTCTGTTTCTATGTTTCTATAAAACACTGAGCTGTCAAGTGTCAAACGATTAAAAAATCTAAAATACTTGTGCACATTTCTGCCACCTGAAAAAAGTGGGGGAGCAAACCAGGGACAGACACTGCAGTGTGCCACTTGGGAACCTCAGAGGAGCTCTTCCTGATAGAGGTTTTAAAAATACTGTGAAAGAGGAAAAGAAGAAAAAAGGTGCATTGGGAGAGGGTTGTAAGAAAGGGTTGCAAGTGGAATGGGGAGAACAGACAAGGAAGCTTTAGCTGCCAAGTCCATGAAATACCTGCTGAATGACTGAGGAGGAAGGAGTGGAAACCATGAGTGAACTGCCCAACTGCCTGTGGACTTTTGTTCCATGAAGAATCTATCCTGCAAAGCTTATTCTCAGGACACAGTACAGCTTTGTTTTTAGGAGCAAAATATAAACTAAAATTAGAATTAAATCTGGCCTTAACTTTAGACTATTAATTTAGTCTATCAAAAGCAGGATATTAAATATTGCAAGCTACACAAATTCATAATAATGTACACTAGAGGGCATCACAGCACCACAAAGTTTAAAACGGCTGAATCAATCACTATGATCCTCAACATCTAGAAGACTTAATTATTTTATTTGTAAGAAAACTGGAGCTAAATATTACAGGTTCAGTACTGCTATCACAAACTGATCTCAAACTATTCAGTTTCTGAAGCAGCAAAAAAAAAAAACAAAAAAAAAAAAACAATTGGGTTCCCCCAAAATACAAATGTATGCATACCTTCATAACAACAGGTTTCTCGAAGTTGTACACAGTATGTGCCTTCCTCTGAACAAACTTCTGATATTCTGCATTAACAAACAGATATTAAACTTCTGTTTTAGAACAAACCACTGATATTTTAAATAATCTGGTAACAGCTTACCATTATAAACCATCTGAAAATTAAATGGTTCTCCTTCATAAATATCATTTAAATGTTTCATAGCAATTATGAGGCAGAATTCCAGGACAGACAGACCTATGAGAGAAAGGCACCAGTTAATAAATCTTATTTCATTGTAGTATAACTTTTAAGATATTTTGAACTGCACCTCACCAGCAATATGAGACAATATTTCTCCTTCCTTTATGCTTTGAAAGTTAAGTAAATCTGAACTTCAAAAACAAATGTGAGAAAATAGATATATTTTGAGCAAAATGTCTACATGCCTTATTTTTAAATAATTTCTCCAATGGGTTGTATCCAAACGTATGAAGAACTTTGCTTCACAAGAACCCCAAGATTCAAAACACTGCATGCAGACAGTATGTTCTTAGCAAACACATTTATGATGCTTCAAGTATACACATCTGCTCATTCAACATTTTTCTAGATGGCCAGCTAATTAGAAGTATCAAGGGACCTTTTCTTTGACTGGATGTCAGAAGAGTGTGTAACATGTTCTAATAAAGAATTGCAGGGGGATGGAGAATGATAAAGAACATGCACAAATACAAAAATTGGCACTGCAGGGGTGCAAGAAGAAAATTTTAATAACACTTCATATGGATTATGAAAAACAATTGTCTTTGTTTTGGTTAATCATGAAACTCACAATGCATAAGTCTGCATTCAGAACAAGAACTTAAGAGAATGAAAAGAATTCATGCAAATCTTTTCCAAACCCAAGTAACAGGCTGGTAATGTTCATTGATCAGATGGAAGTAACTTGTGAAAGTTCCAAAGACCTGGTGGACCACATTTAGACCTGATGCTTCCGAAGGCCTCAAAAGTGGCGCAACGGAACAACTAGTTTGTGCACAATAATATCCAGAACAGCAGGACTTTTCAGAAAAACCAATGTAAAATTAATTTTGTCACAAAAGAGTTGTGCATTGATAGGGATTCTTCTAGCCCAGGGGTCAGCAACCTTTAACACTCAAAGAGCCATTTGGGCCCGTTTCCCACAGAAAAGAAAACACTGGGTGCCACAAAACTCTTTTGACCTCTAAAATGAAAATAACTGCATATATCGTTTTTTACCTTCATGCTATGTATAAAAAACTACAGTGTGTTGCATTTATGAACCAGATTGGGGGGCTGTGCTGTGCTGGCGCAGGTCGCAGATTGGCGGCTGTGATGCATATTTTGAGCAACGGAGCCGCAGCAGAGGGATTCAAGAGCCATGTGCAGCTCTGGGGCCACGGGTTGCCGACCCCTGTTCTAGCCCTATATACTATAGCTGTGCCCGTATAGACATTGCTGTGAAGCAAGGTGTACAGGAGAATTAGTATGCAAGCAGAGGAGAAAGCACACTAGCAGAGGCCATGCTCCAAACTCCCACATCACAATCTGAAAGTGGTCTAAGCTGGATCAGAGGCCACATCAAATCAAGCGCTTGTCCTATATACTTTAGAGCTTCAGGATTATCACCACAGCACCAACATGAAGGCCAGATTAATTAGAACTGCAAATGAACATGGTCTTACCATGTATAATATTTGCTCTGGAGTCCATTCTACATAGTCTACTTGCTTCAAGAAGGTCTGAGACTGTGATATATGGGTGAGACACAGTTATACTACTTAAAGCAAACATCTGAAGACAAAAAATATAAAATATTTAATTGCTTTTTACTAAATACAATCTATAATCATTCACAACAGAAAGCATCTTGTAGTAATCAACTGACAATATTATTGCAGGTTCCTCTCTATTGTATCATATATTTAGTTGCAATGGCCAGTTTTAAGAACTTTCACAAGTTTACAGATGGTAAACAAACACTGAGTAACTTATTCTTCATAGATTCCATTAAGCAATTCTGGAGGCAGCAGGTCACACACACAATTTAAATTTAAACATTCTGACCTAAGTTCTGGAGAGAAACTACTCTGGGAGATAGGGGGGCATGCAACCTGATCAGTTCTTTGGACCTCTCTGTACCTTTTGATACTACTGAACATGGTAACCTGCCAAACTCCCTCTTTGGAATGGACTTGAGAACACTGATGCTGGTTCTTCAAGACCTTCCTGATGGAATGGACCCAAAAGGTGCTGCTACGGGATTTTAGTTCCACCCCTTTGACCCTGAGAGGTAGATAAAGGTTCAATCTGATTCCCGTACGCTTTTCAGCACCTACCTGAAACCACTGGGAACAGATACGTGAAGGTTTGGGCTGAAATACTATCAATAATGGATGATATACAGTACTACCTCTTTTATATCACCTAATCCCTATAAAGCAGTTGAATGGATATCTAGAGCAGTGTTAGAATGGATGAGGGCTAACAAGCTGAAACTTAAATCTGGGTAAAAGGAACATAACTTTGAGTTATTTTATTTAAGATTTTTATATGCCGTCCCAATACTAAAAGTCTCTGGATGGCTTACCAAAAAAATCTGTTAGGAAATCTGCAGTCTGGATGAAGGTTAAGATCTGGATGGAGTTACATTATTTTGGAGGGGCTAGATCTGGGAGTATTCCTGGACTCCGCACTGCTTATACAGAGGTACAGATGCTCTGGCAGAGATACTTTTTACCAACTGCTTTGGTGGCTGCAACCCTATTTAGAAAAGGCTAAGCCAAAAAGATGCATGCTTTGGTTACACCAAATTATTGGTGTAATAACTGGTAGGTAAATGAACTACTCAGCATTCTATGTAGGGCTACCTTACAAGATAATTCATGAACTGCAAGTCATACAGTATGTGGAAACTAGAATACCTGTGGCACTTCAATATTATTCCTATTCTGTATTGTTTATATTGGCTGCCTATTAGCTTCCACATGCTGGGCTTGGCCTTTAAAACCCTCTGTCAGGGTTGTTCAACTTATTGCACTCCTGATGCTTATATATACAAGACATGGGGGAGGGGAAGCATCCTCCTTTCCAGCAGCTTCTTCCAGGAGGGCAACATTTTGGGCTTCCTATGGTTTAGTATGGGTTCTACAACCCCCTAAAAATGGCAACCAGCACCAAAAGCATTTTCAAAAATTGCTTAATGCTAATTAACAACAGGACAGGTCAGAAAGTGAATAATACACTCTAGTACCAAATCACCTCCAACTATTTAACAGGCAAGGTTCAACAGAAGCATATTACATCAGAAAATACCCCCTTTATTATTTTAGTTGTTTGTTTGAATATAGTAGTTTTTCCTTTTCATTAATGAGTAGAATTAGTTAATTTGCAAGTCCGGTAAAACGTGGATCAGATGTACAAGATTAATGGGCCGAGATCTACTTACCAACAACATGGAAACAGACCGCAGGTCTTTATTATAATGGAATTGGTTTTGCAGTACATCTTGAACCTTTTTGTCTTCTAAGAAAGACTAAAATGGATTTGAGAAGTTATTTGTAAGAGAAGTCTTTCTGTTTATTTAAAGCTATCTGTATAAAATCAGTAAGATTACTTTATGTATAGCATCCAAACAACTCTCAAACTCCCTCTGACTGGGTTTGCTCAATGTCACAGCAAATTGGGCACCTACAGGCACCAAGCAAAAATGGTGCACATGGGTGCCCAGCCTGACACAGCAAATTAAGCCGTGGTGGCCTATCGAACTGTGTGAACTCTCTACGAGTTACTACAGTTAATGCAACCCCCTCCCCGCCCCCCCAAAAAAAGGTGAGGGCAAGATCACAAAGAACAAAGGCATTTCCAGCTACTTTTCCAGGAGCATAATCGGCAGCATTAAAATGTATTGAAATGAAAAAAAAAAGATTTTTTTTTTACACTAAATGCCTCTTAAATAACTAAGTTATAATATAATCAGAGTAAGCATGTTAACAAAGAAACCACATACTCCATTGCTCTACTGGCTTCTCCCACCAGCTCTATAGGCCTGTGCTTTTTCATGTTTCTTCTTACTTTCTCCTTTCCCTCCTACTGATTTAAATGGATTTCAGTGAAACCCTCTTAAGTCCTGTTACTGCTTGAACTTGCTTGGTGGAAAAGGGATGGGGATGATTCTGCTTCTCTCCTACAAGGAGAAGTTTATGGATTAGTGTCACTCTACAGGAGATTGAGAGGGTATGGAGGGAAGAAAAATGCCCTACTGACTTTGCAGTTAAATCTAAGTAAGTTCTGAAGCTGGCATTGTTCTTTCATTCCAGGGGCCCAAGAGGGTTTTTTTGGATCACCAGCCTCTTCCTGGACAGCTACAGAATACCTCTTTTATGTGCTGATGGCGTTCCAGAATTGAACAGGCTATGTTTGTGATCCATTTCACATCCTCATGACAAGAGTCTGCAAGGTCTGGTCTCCCTCTCTGAGAGCATATTGCTCTCCATTTCTAAGAGATTTTTCCACTTACACATGGGACCCTGACATCCAAACCAGTGTATGATTTAAAATGCTTCTTTCTTAGACTGCAAACAAGACTATATGCTTGCAATATATGCTTTTTAGATCACATAAGCACCATTACCCTGTAGTGTATTTGAAAATTTTCTTTTGAAAGACACCCCATTATTTGTTTATTTCTGCTTGCATTTCAACTACCTGTATGTTTTTATTCCATTTCTGAGAGAACTTTTTTTCTGGAAATTCTGGAGGCAGGGATAGTTGTTCTTTACAAATATTCAGGTATTTTTTAAAATCAAAGGAATTCATTAAGTATATTTGCCGGTGTGAAAATCTTGACTTCACTCTTTTCTCCATGAGTTCTAGAATATCCTAGTAAAAGGTATAAAAATAGATTTCAGTTTTAGGGTTTAACCTTAGCATACAAGACATCCATAATTCCAAACCTTTAATGTACACACTTGAATTGTCATTCTGCATTTTTGAATGTGCAACTATACTTTTGAACTCAATTCATGTACTTAAAAAAGGTACGTTAGCAAAACTATCCACCAATTAAAGACTTCTATAAATATTTCTTACACTTGCAGTTCCATGCCAGAGCTTTCAACTACTATCCAACTTTTTACCGTTACTTTTATTAAGCAAACATTGTCAAAACTATTAAGCGTATCCAGGATATATCAACCTGCTACAGTTTTTCAGATCTGTTTTTTACCAAAGAAAGAGGGTCCTTTTAACCTGCAGATACAACACAATTCAATTAAATTATTTTATCTGCAGTTGTACATGTGGAAAGTTCTCACTGTAGCTAAAGCAGCATCCTAAGCATTGTAATGAAGTTAAATTATCATTATTAAAAGCTTTAATCGGTGAAATTTCTTCACAAGTCACTATCCCAATTTACATGTATTAGTGATTATATACATTAAGAAAATTAAACTCATCTTACCAGTCGACAAGTCATACCAACAACACCTATTGGTGCCTGGGCTGATTGAGCTATATCAAAGAGGTTATACAGCAAAGTCTGATTCTTATGATGAACAAAAAGATCGAACTCATCCAATATGAATAGCACTGGACAGCTGTGGGCACGGTCACCTAAAATACAATTCAAATTGGTAAACAGAACTCTCAATGCAGTAAGTAAATTTTACAGTATGTGACAACACTTGAACATACTTTTAAATTAGCAGGTAGCCAAACCTCTATATAATGGTGGTATCATTTACAACTTTAACAAAAGTTATCATTCATTGATACAAACCACCTAACCATCCTCTTTCCCTCCTTTATTACCTCAAAACACAAAAACAGTCTCAAAAACGAACAATTTGAAATTATTTTAAGTCACCTTTATGCAAAATAATCAATACCATTGTGTTTACAATAAAACCAGCAGCACCAATTAAGAAAAGATAGAAAAATCCAACAGGGTTTTTCCTGAAGATTTGCAAAGAAGGGGCCTGAAAGCTCATTCCAGAGACAGTAAAAATTATCCTAACCACAACTACCACCTAAGCATCCTCAGTAAGTGCTAAGTCCAACAGTCCCAAGCTACACACTTGGCCCTTCAAGGAGAATGAAACCCCATCTAAAACTAGCTATTTTTTTTTTTTTTTTACTAACCAGACGGGCTGAGTTTCCTATCCACAGTGACTATGTTGCCTGGATTAACCAAAACTGCTTCTACATACTGGTAGCCCAATTTGAGCGCCTCCCTAGGATCATTAGATAGAACCAAGTAGTCAAGTTACCTACACACAGTTGACACTTCAACCAAACCTCTGAACAACTTCCCTAGTGGTATCCTATACATGAAGGATGTACAAACTTTTTGACGATGATGAGTTAAGGTCACAAGCATAAGGTCTTTCTTGGCGATAGCAGCAGTGAGGAAAGATGTCCAGCAGGATCTTGAGGGAAAAGAGTGGACTGCCTTATCACTGCATAAGTAGCTATATGAGGAAACTGGTCAGGCGGTGAGGGATTAGGTAGTGGTGGGAATTATCTTGGGGCCATGGGCTGTGCACCCCTGATGGAGCTGAAGAAAAGCCTTAATTACAAATCTTTAATTATTAACGTGTGCTTTCAAGATTTATTCTGTCTGTGTGTAGTAGGGTTGGACAAACCTTCTCAGAATCAGTCCCTCTAGCATCCAGCAAACCTCCTCTTGTGCTTAGCTTGGTCCCGCAAAGCGAGCCGACAAATTCCACTAACACTCATAGAGCCTCACTTGCTCAATATTCAATTAAATTATTCTGAAGAAGGTGATCAACCTTCTTCCCTGCTTGCTGCAGCCGGAGACGACAGCAAGAGCAGAAGCATGGCACCCTGAGTGGGTGCATGAGGTACCATTCCCAGCAGCCAACCTTCTTCCCCATTCACTACCAGTGATGGTGGTTGGTGCAGAAGAATGGTGCTGTGAGTGGATACCCACCTTCTTCTCTGCTCACTGCTGCCAGCGACAAGTAAGGAAGGAGGGCGCTGTTTAGGTAGTGCGTGGGGCTCAATTCCTGGTGAACGCTCCATGAATGCTGGGTACACTCGCCAGGAACTTGAACTCAGGGGTATTGCAAAGGGAATCAGAGTACAGGAAGCCAAGCCCAGGAAATCCAATAGATTCTCACCCAAAGATGGATTCCTCACACATTCCTCGTGTGCACAGGCGTGCATGCATTTATATATATCTGACCCTCTAATATTTTTTCAGATGCTCGACTGTCAAAAGGCACAGCATAAAGCAGATTATTGGCAAACTTTGATGACTTTATACAGTCTTTCCTAAAATATTTTCTTTCATAAAAATAAAGCATGTAAAACCTACTTTCCTTCACATCAACTTTATACTGGATCCATCACAGATTATATTTTTAAGTAATCAGGTTTCAATATTATTTTAACTTTCTTCTACCTGTTACCCTCGTAACTGACTTGCAAAGATTAGCCTGAGAATGTAACTGGCCCACAGCCAACCAGAAAACTTCATGACTAAATGGAGATGAATTAAATGATCCCCAGTTTGATAAAACCAACATGCAGGGTGAAATCTCACTGTTGATGCCCCTTTCAGTTTAGCCAACAGTGAAATTTAATTTTACGTAACTTAGAAGAAAACATTTTGGGGGTTTTTCTTACTACTGATTATACTGTCAAAATTAAGCATATTAGTAATGCTTATGATATCTGGAATTCACATATTACTTATCTAAAGCCTGAGTGGATCTTCAGTTTCCAAAAGGTAGGTCACAGAAAGCATTACATATTTCATCTTTTAATGCTGTGTGAAGCACTTCTTCCTGCGTTTCTCTAGTTCAGCTGCAATCTAATCTCTCTTCATCACAAACCCAATAATTTCCAATTAGTCACATAATTCTGTATCATCACTCCCCAAAATACAAGCCTACCTCTTTTTAATGCTTCCAGAAGAAATGTAAGGTTTTCTGCAAAACTACCCTAGAGAAAACAAAGTTTCAATGTTAGCTTAATGCAAAGTCAACTACCATTCAGAACTTCTTTTCTTTCAAAGTTTTTGCATGCCTACATGCTACAATTATACAGGCAATGCTGCACAACCCATGCAGCTAGAATATGAAAAATATGAATCTAAGCAAACTGGAAAATATAAAGCAAGCAATGGAATGATGAAGCACTGCAACAGCTGGACTAACCTCAGAAGGGAAGACTCATTGGAGAAGGCAATAATGTTAGTATGGTGGTGGCAGCAGAACTATGAAATGGATCAATTCCTTAAAGAAAGCTACAATTTTCTCCAAAAGCTGAACAGAAGAGCATGTTCATATGGTCACATTAAGTCAGAGATGACTTGATGTTACGTAACAGCAAAACATCACAAATTAAAAACAAGACCATCACACTATTTGATTTTTTAAATACATGGTTATAGTTAACATATACATGAGGCCCACTTTGAAAATCTAATACAATGCAGGCCAGATATACTTTTCATGCTAACTTTAAGAAAAACTTACAAAAACTTTATCTCCAACCACATTTTCCAGATTCAGCTGTCTTGTAATCTCCTTAAGAGCAATTTTATCATTTGTTTGTAATAGTCCTGGAAGAGAACAGAAATAGAGCATAATATTCTTGTTTGTCCTTTCTGCAAATGTGGGTTGATGCAAATGCCTATAAATAAAAGTATATATTTTATATTTATTTAAAAATAGCCATAGACAGAATAAATTTTAGACCTGCTATAAATGGGATGATTCTTTACATGCGCCTTCCATCATCCCTGCACACATACAGATCCTGTTTAGAACCACAGCTTGCAAATTGTGATTTGCAGACACTCTCCTAAAGAGAATTGCAAACCAGGACTTGATCATGATTTGCAATTCCTGGAAGGCAAGCAAAAGCCATAGTCTGTTATATTCAAATTAACAGCAAACTATAGCAATTGAATCTAAGTTGTGAAATGTGCTGGATCCTCTAAAACAAATTATACCACCCACTACAATAAATCTGCCCAAAGATAAGGTAGAGCTATGTTAAATGTACACGTACACTTGCATCAGTGCATAATGGGTGACTAATACTGGACACAGATTAGAGCAAAATTATAGGGCTCCATCAGACCCACATTCAGGAACATTACATTCAGTGACCAAATGCTGTGTAACTTACCATTTAAATGTACTTGTAAGATGTTATCCCTTATTTGCTTGTCTTCCGTGAGTCTTTTTAAGATGTGGTGTGTTAACTAGGAAGAAATAACTACCAATTAATATAAAACAAGGTTGATGCCATATTCTTACTATACACAGAATGGAAGTATTTTTTAATTTTTTAATTGACACTGAAGTATTTTTTAATTGACACTGAAGTGGTATGAGTTGCATTCCAGGAAACAAAAATGATACTTTTATTTGCAGATGTAATGCAGTGGAGGCTGCTGCTGGAGGAAGACAATTTTCATTCCCACCAAGCTACCTTCAGTGCTATTTTGAATGATGGCACAGATTCTTAGGGCACTACAAGAGGAAGAAGAAATCATCAAAAACATCATTTTTTCCCATCAGTAGGAGAATGCTCTAAAATGGAAAGCCCTCATGAAGTAAAAGACTTATTTTGATCCAAACAAATAATTGCCTATTTAGAATAAACTATTTTCGTGGCTTCAGATAGAATACATCAGGCAGTATCCAATGGGGCATTTCCACTAACATAAATTATGTTTTGCTACTGTAAACTACCTCTAGTGCAACTCTAATAGCATCAGCTGATGCCCTACTGGTATTGCACTACATGTAATTAACACTAGCCCAATGGAATTTATGCTAGCACTTGCACCTTGTACATACAATCCATGAAGTGGAATATAACATTTGTTGCAATTTTATAAAGATTGACAATTTATTTATAGCATGATAATTAAAACTGATGGCAAGAAGTAGAGAAGATATAAATATGAAGTAATCAGAAGATACCAATAGACTTTTCTTGAAGCTACAATGATATTCAGCTGGGAAAAAATGCCAGTCTCAAAAACAAATGGTTTAAAACCATGTATGATTTTGATTTTGCTTATTTGTTTAAAACAAAAGGATGAAAGGGGCAGGGCAAGGTAATACCAAAGGTCTGCCTTGTTCAAGCATGAGAGTCCCCACCATAGAGCCATGTATCATCATCCTCCTTGTCAGAAGGATACTGTGTAATTTTGTTCTGATGTTGTCTTACTTTAATTTTACTTGTAAGCCAGCTTGAAAGGATTTGCATACTAAAATGATGGGCTTTAAGTGAATAAAATAGAGTATCTAAGACATGTCAAAAATCATGCCAGATTTATAGATTAAAAGGTCAGTGAAATGAATCCCAGAAAATAGTTCTTTAATAACATCTACAAAATGTAGGTGTAAAGTAGTATAGAATAAAAGATATACACAAATTATTACAAAACTGATAAAATATATTTGTAAGCTAAAACATGCTAAGTATTTGAACAAATAATAACCAAAGAAACTAAATTAAGGTTAATGTAACAGTTATATGTACAAAAATGCACAGCCTACAGAATTTTGTTCGGGTTGCATAAGCAGTATGCACAGCCACATGTACAACTACAACTTTAATTGGAGTCTCCTCTTCCACATAATTCAGAGCCTAGTTTTCATCATTTGTGCTAAGGGAAAGACACAGTTGAATACTGTACAATATTTAAAATCTGAAAGAACTATTACCAAAGTCTTTCCTGATCCTCGAGGTCCAATAATGAGTACAGAGTTGCTTTCACCATGGAGAGCAGTACGTTTTAACAGCTCCAGTAAATCCCTGTGGGAGATTAAATACATTTAACTTAAATTCAGGGAGGAAATTCCCAGAAAAAAAAAATTCACTGATCAAATTTGTTCTCAGCCAGATAAAAAAATCTGCCCTTTGAAAAAACTTTAAAAATTACTACGTAAGTAACTAAAATACTGTTATATGCTGTAGTTGCTTGAAAATTCTAGACCTAGCTACCAAATCCATCGAAGAGGTCTAAGTTCTCCCATACTGGAAGAAATATTTTTTTCTCAATTTGGTTGATAATAATGATTAAAAGAAACCAAGGTGACAAAATGAAGCATAACATTCCAAAAGACCTCTGTCAGAGTAAATAGTTCTTATGACTTATAATCTGCTTTTTCGGAGCCTACCTTTCCTCACCCTCCCAGAATGCCCATTATATGACAACATAGCAAGGAATCAGTCAGTGTGATGCAGTGGTTAGCATCAGATTAGGCCTAGAAGACTCATCTTCAAAGTTCCACTTAATCCACGAGGGGAAGGGGAAATCTTTGAAAAATAGACTTCGTAGTCCAGGGGACCATTAAGCAGTTCTCTGAAAGAAAAATAAAAAGATATATTCTTACCGGTGCTGAAGCTTAGTCCCAAACAATTTTCCATTTGGACTTTGACAAAAAAATCTTTCACGTAATAGCCTTTGGACCTGTATACAGACAATTACAGAGATACTCAACATTAAAAACTAATTCAGCCAACTTAATTCAATTCTATAGGGCCTGATCAATTACGTTCTATAGGGCCTGATCTAATTCAATTCTATAGGGCCTGATTACAATTATGTTGTAATTCAAAAGGTATTTATTCAGAAAATGGTTATTTAGAAACATTTCAGTCATGTTTAAAGGAACACAGATGGATAGCATATCAGGCAAAATGTTGCCTATTGTGGAAAAACTACATATTATTATTTAACAATATTTATGAACTGCTTACATTTAAAGCAATTTCTAGGTGATAAAGAAAGCAGTACACTATAAAGCTATCATAAAGCAGTCTTTATTACAACTGTATACTAAACACAAGATAAACATAGAACTTATTGGAACAAATACGTTTTCAAAAGTCATCAAAACCCCAGAAGAGTTCATGTATTGATCTGTAATGGTAGAGAAGTCCA
Source organism: Varanus komodoensis (assembly GCF_004798865.1). Classification (NCBI taxonomy): domain Eukaryota; kingdom Metazoa; phylum Chordata; class Lepidosauria; order Squamata; family Varanidae; genus Varanus; species Varanus komodoensis. Next base: position 23,506,680 of record NW_025335798.1, read on the forward strand.
GGGAATGGGTGATATTAAAGGTTTAATGCTGAGACATATGGACTACAGCTCCAAATCTTAGGCACCACCAATATGGTAGCTCTTGATGAACACAGCAATCAGACAAGCAGGTAGGATATCGACTCATATCTTAAATAGCCTGGGCCAGCATTAAATGCTTCATAAACAAGCATTAAAATTTTAAACCTACTCCAGCACCATATACTCGTAGTTGGGAAGTGCAGATTTCACATGGTGGCAATAAACTGCTGGTGATAAACCATTTCCACTACAGCAATCTGCACAACCAACAACTCCTGGCCCAAAACTTAAGCACAGGTCCAGATAAGGTGCATTGCAGTAATCCAGTTTTGAATTTATCAATGCTTGGATCATAGTGTTCAAACTCTCTCATCCAGTAATTGCCATAATTGACTTAGCAGCTAAAGCTGGGAAAAAGTATGCCTGACCAGGGAAGACACCTATGCCCCCAGTGACCACCTCCTCTGACGGTGCACCTGCTTCTTCTGTGGGAATGTGAACTGATCCAGAACAGGTAACTGATCCAATTCCTAGACAAAGGAACAATTAATCCACAGAGCCTCTGTCTTTCAGGATTTAATTCAGTTTATCTGTACTTCCAGGTCATTACTACATCTAGAAATCAGTCCAAGGCTTACACAGGCTCCCCTTACACAGGAAATGGGTGCCATTACCTTGCCCTAGTAACTGCTCTGGGCAGCTTCATATAATGTTAACTAGCAGTGGTGGTAAAACAACATCCTAAGGCATCCAGAAGCTTAACACCAAGGAGCTGATGAGCATTACTTCAAAAAGACTGTGAAATCAACTCTACATAAGAGTGAGATCCCTTAAGAACAATGCATTGGATAATCACCTTTTGAAGTCAGTCCTTACAGTTAGGATAGTCAACTCTGAACAATACAGTAAGGGCGAGAGAGTAACAATTGACCCACCCCTTTCCAAATTACGGTAATCCATCCATTAGTTACATTTAATAAATTATAAATTACATTTGTAAATGTTCCAGTACTTTTTTAACGTCTTCTCAAATAAAAAGTTATTAAAGAAGTTACCAAATTATAACTGTTTCCCATATTTAAGACATATCATAAAATTACATTACTACCTTCGAGATACAATCTCTGCTTATATCATCCTTCAGCTTACGTTTACTCATTGTGATTCACAGCCTAGGAGAAGAGAGATTTTGTTATAACAGAGCTGTCTCATGCACTTGACTCATGAACTTTCAATTCATACTTCCTTGCTCAACATAGGGGTGCAGAGGAAACCTAAAAAATGTATGTCTATATCCCCCAAAATTAAGTTGTGGGCCCCAGAACCCAAATTACAGAACCCAACTACAAGATGCCTGCCTGGTAGTGCCCAGATATAAGCGTCATATCCAAGTAAGCACTCTGAACTATGATGCATACTTCATGTGAATTATATTCTTTCCTCATCCAATACATGCATGAAGACCTTCCAGCAGCAAGTGAGGCATGGGGCACTTCAAGGTGTACAATCCCTAATTTGTGCAGAAACAAAAACTCTGCATCAGATACAGTACTAAAGCATTTCACAAGGGACAGATTTCTGATATGATTTAGGGCAGCATTAAATATATTTTGGAGTATAAAATATATCCTCCCTCTCCCTCCCTCCCTCACACACACTTGATATATTACAAATTGCCACAGCCTAGTAAACACATTATAAATTATTATTTTCTACAAAACTAGTCTAACTCATTCAATATATAAGCAGAATATATATCAAAACTGTAAGTATATACCTGTAGTAGTTTATACTGTACAAATATCAAACAAAAACCTTCTATCATATTTAAAGTAATAGTGACTCATATGAAATAAGTCATATGGATTATTATTGAAGAATTTCTTGTTTCAAAAAGAAATAAGCTACTGTTTTCTGGAAACATTTTTCTGTTATCTAGTTTCCTATCTTAGTTAATTTAAGCATATATATTATGTTAACGGTGTGGGTTACAAATCCAGTAAATAAATAAATGAATAATACATTCATCAAGCAACAGATGATGACTGGTTTTCTTTCAAATATAGTGGTACCTTGGCTCACGAATGCCTCAGTTAACAACCAAATCAGGTCGTGAACAGAAATTTCATAAAAATTTCGCCACAGGATGTGAACTCTGCATCGGGTGATGATCACGAGCGTGCCTGCCTTCCCTGCACGGGTGCAATCATGGTCATACCAGGGAGGGGGGGAGATGGCTGCATTTGTGCTGGGGAGAGGAGCTGGCTGCAATTGACCCTGTGTTCCCTGCCTGAGTGCACCCACACCCACTGCCCCCTGTGCATCCGCCTCCCCACAGCATGCTTGACTGCTGGGAGGAGGGGGAATGGCCAAGATCTTTGTTGTTGTTTGTCACTTTGCTTCAAATTTTTGTGAGTAAAAAAAATAGTTGCAGAACGGATTAACCTTATTTACATTGACCCTTATGGGGAAATTTGACTTGGCTCACGACCAATTTTGGTCACAACCAGAGTCCTGGAACGGATTAAGTTCATGAGCCAAGGTACCACTGTATAAAGAATGGTCATGTCCTTCTGAGATGTTTTAACAATGATTAACATGAAGGCATTATGCATAATAAACATACGTGCCAATCTAAGGAGTTTTGACTTATGCAGGACACTACAGAACCATTTTCAGTTTATATAATTCCTTTAAAATTGATGAGGATATATTTTGTCAACTAAAAAATACAGATGGGATTCTGACCTCCCTTCCATGAACAGAGTTCCTTCCAGAGAGCTTTCTCACCTCCCCTTTTTCCAGCAGGCCTGTGTCTTCTGAAAAGCGAGTCCTGAAGGTTGGGAGATCCTTTTGAATAGTGTTGGATATTATACTGTGGAGAGTTGTGTAAATTGGTGAAACAACCAAGGAAGTTGGTGAAAAACGTGACTCCTCCACACAGTATTACTAACTCTGATTATTGTAGCAATAGGTATCCTAGCACTATGCTGCTTGTATTTAATCACATGTACAAAATTTTCCTGAACTTTACTAATATAACTCATACTGCTTAACTGTGAGCCTCAGTTACCCTAACTGTTCTCAGGGTAATAGATGTTAGCTCTAGAAAATGCTCAAAAGCATCTTTAAAATACTTTACTTATTGCAAATATCTTTCCTTCATTATCGCTGATGAAAACCTCAGCTGTTCATTTTTTATTTGTATGTTTTGTAAAGTTATTTGGCTCTTTGTTGTTGTTAGTTCCAAAGTTGCGTCCAACCCATCGTGACCCCATGGACAACATTCGTCCAGGCCTTCTTGACCTCCACCATTCCGGCATCATCTTTTTGCCTTTTGGTACTGTCCATGGGGTTTTCATGGCAAGGATACTGGACTGGGTTGCCATTTCCTTCTCCAGTGGATCACCTTTTGTCAGAGCTCTTCGCTATGACCTGTCCGTCTTGGGTGTCCCTGCATGGCATAGCTCATAGCTTCATTGAGCTACACAAGCCCCTTTGCCACAACAAGGCAGTGATCCATGAAGGGGTATTTGGCTCTTATGGTGCAGTAAACTCAACTGTATTAGAGGAGATCCCCTGCATACAAACAATTCAGATAGCTTCTTTACTTTGTTTTATATTACAGTCAATCTATTATAAAATTATTCCAATGCAAATTTCTAATGCAAACTGTCCACGGGTTAAATTTTCTCCCAGTTTCCATCTCACACAATGATAAGTTATAACATATGAACAATTCTCCTGGACTGCAGAAAGGCCACAATATATCTTTAAATTTCTAAGGCCTCAAAGTTCCAGTATTATAAGATTGTCATGTCTATCATACTCTTCTACCATAGCTTACTTAGACAATGGCAGCACCATATATTAAGGGTAGGAAACTTGTAGGTCAATAGAATGGGAGGGTCTCAGCTCCCATCTGCTCTAACCAATATAGCCAGCACATTGCCCACCTCACCTTAGATAGAACTTTATAAACTCAAGAGAGTAGGTCTGTGCATTTATAATTTTTAAGTGGTAGCAAGGTAGGACAAGCTTACACAACATATGTTGAAATAGTATTTTGATGGCAAAAAGGGTAACTATGTCTAAATGGCAGACTGAGATGAAGCCTCTAATCAAAAGTAATGTATACACAGTGTATGACACCCTTATATAATCCACAAGATGTCAATACTCAGGAACCCTATAATCCTACAATATGTTTGTTTTTAACTTTGCTTTTAATACTAAACAACTTCTTTAGTCAATCCATGGAAGAATCCAACACATCTGTAAACATATGGTAGAAGGGTACCCACACTCAAACAGTCCTTTCTGAGCGCTTTGCTTATAAGTTGTTTGATTATAACAGGACTGGTACAGAAGATTAAAAATGCTCATCTTCACAATACTGCTTCATAACAGCACTGATGTCAGTGAGACTGCTTTGAAGTAGAGCTGAGCTGCATCCAGTATCTTCAGCTAATCATATGTATCATTTTCCTTGTTGTCTTAACAGCTCTCAGCTTTCAGGGGAAAAAAACTTGGGGATGTAATTATGCATATTTATACAGAAAAAAAATCCTCTAAATTAAAAACAAAAAGCAATTTAAGTGCAAATCAGTAAAATCAGCAGGGACTTAGGACTCAAACCATTCCCATACCTACCAAGCCCAAATCTAGCCAAATTGCAGAAGGTGCAATTATTTTCTCTCATCACACCAAGCAACTCATGCAAACAATCGTGCTGGGCAAAATTATGCTTTCGGTGCAACTTTATAGATAGACTGAGCTGCACTGACATTACTATCTCTCATTCTCTCCAAGAATAATATAAAAAAAGTTTTAAAAGGGCCCTGCCAGGTCAGGGTTGTGCATCCCTGTTTCCCACAGTGGTCAGATGCCTATGAAAAGCCCACAAGGAGGATATGAGGACAACAGCCCACTCTCGCAATTGCTCCTCGGCAGGTGGCCTCTGATCCTGAAGACAGCACAGAGCCACTATGACTGGTAGCCACTCACAACCTTCTCCGCAGGAACCGGTCTAAACCTTTTATTATAAAGACCTCTAAGTTGCCCATGGTGCAGCAAATTCCAGAGTTTTAACTATTCACCTACCGGACAGCCATGAGAAAGATGGGCAACCCGTGAACCGTCTCTCTCCGCCAGGGCGAACGCGCCTCACCGGCAGGGCGAGAGAAGAGAAAAGAAGAGAAGAGGGGGGACATACGCCCAGCCCCCGCGGTGCCCTGCAACTGCCCCGGAAGCCCGCACTCCCGCTCGAGAGTGAGGAATCTGAGAGGTTAAAGCCAACAAAGCAACGATAATTCGAACTCAAGGCCACATCGCCCGCTTCCAGCCCCGTGCGGCCACTTACCTACTTCCTCCGTTCCCCAGTAGCAGGTCGGCGAGATCTCGAGCGCGCCCTCCGCGCCATCCTTTCTCCGTCAAACCCTCCCAGAAGCCGCCGCGCGGTACTCCGCCACGTGACTACGTGCGCGCGCGGAAGCATTTACGCACGCATATACACACCAACACCGCCTTCTCGTCGCGTGCCTCCTCGAGACTCTCCTCCCCTTTGCCTCCACCCATTTGCTTACTTCCGCTTTACCTTCCGATTTCCCCTCCCACAACTTCCGGCCCCCTTTCTTCCATCTTTGCGGAATCCTTTTCCGGGTTCGCTCGCAGCGCGGGGCATTGTGGGAGGCAACCTTTTTTCCTCCCCCTCCTTCAACCCAGCAAGCTCCCAGGGGCGCATGCGCAGTGACAGCCTCCCATCTTTCTCCCAGCCAGAACCAGAGCCTCAGCAGCAGCTGATGATGAAGAAGAGAGGGAAGGGGGAGACTGGGGGGACCTTTTATTTATATTGTTAAAGGGACAGAGCACTAATTCCACCTTGAATTGGTTTGCGGGGAGGGCTTGGCCTGAGGAGACTGAGTTTCTCCCCCACCCTCAGCCTAGCTAGAGGATCCCAGAGAGATACAGTGAGAGCAGGAGAGTTTCTTCCCCCGCTTTGGCCGTCAGAGGAGAGAGAAAAGAGACCAAAAGCCTCTTAGCAACACAGCCCCGTCTCCTTCTCCACTACTATTGCTGCTGCTGCTGCTTTTTGGCCCTGGCTGGAGACACCTCACCACACACACAGAAGGAGCAGCCGCCAGTTCACCAGCTCCCCCCCATCCCCCTACTCTCCCCTCCTCCCCCTTTATTACCCTTTGTGTGTGTCTCTCTCTCCACTGCTCCAGGAAAGGAAATAAAAGTGGGGTGCAGCCAAGGTAAGCCTATCTATGTATGGGAAAGGGAGGTAAGGCAAGCAATGCCTTCTCCTACTCCACAATTTCACTCTGAGGCAAACAGATCTGGATAGGGGGAGGTGTTTGCTCTCTTGATTCTGGCTTTTGATGTATCAAAATAGGTCTTTGATACTTTTGAGCACAGATGCAGTTTGATTGTTTCCTGCTTAGAAAAGTGGTAGTTTTATTTCTAATTTTAAAATATTCAGGGATGCAGATCAAAAAGTGTCAGCACTGTGTTTTATTCTAAGTAACATAGAACATATGTCCACCAATTTTTTTGCTACCTAGTTGGATATTGGGAAATCTCTTAGTCTGTTCTGTGCTTGGTTTTTTGTTTGTGTTTGTTTTCTGTTCCTTGGTATGTAGTCTAGTGTCAGAATTGTTTGGGTTTGGCAATTTTTACAAGTATTGATGCTTTGCTTCTTGTGTACAGAAAAGTCTTTAAAACTTCTATTCAATGTTTTTATCTAAGGATTTTACCAGTTTTTACTGTTGGTTGTCTTGGGAAGTTTCTATACTATGTAGAGAGACAGATGTATCAAAATAGGTCTTTGAAAAGGATTTCCTTGGATATTCGCTCTGGAATGTATCATTGGCAATATGAAATTGAAATTTTTTTCTCCTTTCATGCCTCTATTTCTGTATATACTTTTTTTCAAGTCATGTCACTTTAAGTCCTGAACTTCCAAACATTATTATGCTTACTATTAAACAGAATAATCTATTTTTTTTAGAATGTTACAGGATCTGGGACTAATTAATATTATATGGAGTACTAAATCTCAATTTATATAGTGCCACCAATTGAGCTTCTGTTAAGTACTCTTGTCTGTTTTTATTAAGTAGTTAAGAATCAAACTTATTTAGAGGGGCCAATATTTACATGATCTTTAAAATCTCAGTACAATTCTATAATAGTCTAATGCACAATTCCCATTGATATGGAGGAGTACTTCTTTTTTAGATTTCATCTTAACCAATTTAAAGTCTGGATTTGGATTTTAGTTTCAAAAGTGGAGAAGAAACTTGAAAAATAAGTTAACTGTTACAAGTTATACTTGGTACACCTTGGGTGTCTCTTTTGTGAGATTATTGCATGTATATTTTATTCTGAAATAGTTTGTTTAAAGTAAGAGGATATTGTGCTGTCAGATTACTAAAGCTTACAAGGTGTGTTTGAACTGTGATATGTGCACAGATGGCCTATGCATTTCAATAGGCCTAGGGAATCTAACCAAAGTGAAATGCAGCTTAATATGCACTACTTTCTTACTCTGATATTTGAAGTGAAGGCAAGAAATAATTCTTGAATCTTGAATACTGTTTCTAATAAAATAATTCATCAGTAAATCTATCTCTTATAGTTCTATTGGCAACATAAAATAAGGATTTCTTTTTCCATATTGGTAGAAAAGACTTAGAGTACTAGGACACACATTGTAGAAAAGCTCTACATTTGAAGAAATGTTTTTCTTCAGTATTCACATTTTGAAAGGTAACTTGTTCTTTGATGGATAAAAAACAATAACAATGATGCCTGGAGTAATATTCCCTTTATGGGTGTTTTTAGGCTTCAGAAAAAAACTTGATACTTTCAAATTCAAGTTAGTTTTAGGCTTTAGGATACCATTTGTTCATAATCTATTTTAAAAGTTCGGGGTTTTTTTTGGTTCAGGTATATTACACATATGGCAAAACTTGAATTGGGATCACAAGTATATTGTATTATTGGGCTAATGAATATTAAAGTATAGAGGCAGTTAGTTTTGTTTCTAAAATGAATAATTTTAAGGACAGATAAATATAAGTTGTTAATTGTTCAGTGCATAGTAGAATTCTATCTTTTGATTATAGTGATTTACATTTTAATTCATGTTTGACATTTGTATGGAATTAATTTAATAACTAAGGTTACAGTCCTACCCATGGTTCTTTGCGTCAAATGGAACTTATTTCATCAATTTTCATTCCAAGTGAATGTGTTTACAATCAGGGTTTAATACTGCAAGCCTGTGTATGCATTTTTGAGAATAGGCCTCACTGAACTCCACAGAATGTTTTGCAAAGTAAACAATATAGAATAAGGCTGAAGGATAGATGTTTGCAAACAATTATAGTCGTTTCATTTTGAGCTGTTAAGTAGATCTAAATAGTTGACTTTAGCTTATGGGTAGGCCTTTACAAACCTAGAGCATTATTAATTTCAAGTCTATATTGTATGTTCCTCTGAAACAGTGCAATGAATGCAGGAATACATATTTTTTTTAGAGATAAATCCTTCAAACTGTGTCAGAGTATATGTGCAGGCTAGAGAAGGATTCTAGCTCAGGATTAGAGGACCTTCTTTGCATGTAAATGTTCTCAGGTTCAATCCCTGGCATTTCCAGGTAGTCTGGGGAATAGGCTATTTACACTTGTGTAAGGTTCTATTTGGGGAAGGAGTCTGCCTGTTTGAGAACCTCTGAGAAAGAATTATATTAGGTAGGCATGAAGAGAACTTGGAAACCATCTAAGGCTTCATCTCTATAATAAATGTTGTTGTTATAACAATAAAATGATTTAAGAAACTCTTTATCACACCTCCTCCTGCTGTCTTTGAAATTCTTCTTGGATGTGATAATAGTCTTTAAACCATGTAATCCAGCATACCTACAACTAGGACTGCATAATAATCATGTTTTAAAGATTGTGTAGTAAGACTTATTGCTGTTGGTATCAAAACCGATCAAAACATCTCTCTCAAACTGATCCAGAATACTTGAACAGTCAGATATGGGGCAGTTGATTCTTACATGTATTTAAAAAGGTGTAACATCCACTGGCATCAGTGGTATTTACTTATAAGTAAATATGGTGAGCATTTGGCTGCTCAAGATTATGCAAGTGTGTTTGTTTCTGTTTTTTTGTGTATAATCTTTAGGCTTTTAAGCAGGTCAGTTTTCAAACAGCCCAGCTCAACTATCAGTTTGTCATTAAATTGTTCCTGTAAGACCTTTGTATTTTATTTATAACCTGCTTTTCTCTCTTAAAAGAACTCAAGGTGGTTTACTTAACCCTACTCCTCTTAAGCTTGTCCTCACAACAACCTGTGAAGTAGGATAGGTTGAGAACCGGTGACTGGCCCCAAATCACCTATAGCCAAGTGACAACTAGAACCCAGCAGCTGCAGAGTTGCACTAGTTTTGCACTCAAATGTTTGAAGTTCAGCTGCACCTAACATCAAAAGTGGGCCAAAGTCATTTTTTAAAAGAATGAGCAGTTCTTGGGCAGTCTTGTCTCCATGATTTTGTTCACATGTGCCTCACGGGTGTCTCTTTAAAGTTTTAATTATTAAGCACCAGTGAGCACATTTGGTATTCTTGAAGCTTATTGGTTTTATAGGATGCTTACTTGTTGATTATTCCCATAGACTAAAACTAATTTGTGAGTTCCTTGTGTCATTCATACAATAGAAAAGGTAAGTAGCCATTCGTTAATGGTACTGTCCTTAAATCTTTTGATAATATTGTATGAACAGCATCAAATAATGTGATAACAGTGTTGATGCAAGAACACTTCATAAATGATCATTTTAATTCATAAATGTGGTATCTACAGTTTACTTTTATTAATTAATCTAATATTGATAGGCAGATTAGCTTCGTGGGTATCTGGCAATCATTTGTTCATGTTTTCTAGCAAAAATACTCTGTTGCATTTACCAAACAGTATAGTAAGCAAGTCATAGAGAGCTGTACTTAAGGCAGTGTTGTGGCTGCCTTGGCCATATTTGTTGTTGTTGATGATGATGATGCATTGTTGAAATTCAGAAGGTAAACAAGGACTGCACTTGCCTACTTTTAGAAACAAGCCCTGCCATTTCCATGTGTCCAGTTCTTCTACTCTCTGATTGTAATCATTGCTAACTTTTTGGGAAGAAGGGTTCTGTCTGTTTCAGTGGTCAGTGGTGATTAATCATTGCATCAGCTAGAGTCATGTCTGAATTTTGAAAACTGTTTTTGCCATACTATTTATTGTTTAACATTTGTTTTTAAACTAATTTGAAACTGTGTGTTTCATCTATTGAAATAAATGCCTAAGCCTTTTTGTATACTTAAATTATTCCTGTAAGGGACATTCAGGAAGTGGAATGTCTCCGTCCCTGGAACCAGAAATTAGAACATTAATCTTTAACTGAAAATTGGAGCTCTATCCCAACTCTGTTCAGTCTTCATCTAGGAAACAAATGCAAGCAGTGGTCCATCAAATGCATTTATCAATTTATGTACTGTTTAGAAGGCATTCAAGGTCAGGAATTTTCTGGCCTGCACAGACCTCACAGTCATGCTTTCTTAATTGATCTTCTCATTCTACAGAAGATTCCTTAACTTTGCTTGAAACAAATAATGTATTTGTTGAGTGCTTCTATTTATTCTTGTCTCAATTTCTCAAGTGTCCAGTCTTAGGAACTTAATAGTTCATATTTTCTCAGGGCAATTACCTCTACACCTAGGTTGGTGGCCTCAAGTCAAAGCCTCTGCCTTGGTAGCAGGTTCCAGATTGTGCAGCTAGGGATGATCAACTTTCCAAAGAGCTTCTTTCATTCCTTTCAGATCCCTGACACATCAGCACATCAATAAATAGCTTCAACCAGGTTTTTTTTTAATGAGGTCATATGTTGAATCTTCTACAATTGCTGCATAAGGCTAGATCCAGTAAGTGGGTGAGTCTGCTGGATCTAGTTCAACTTTTGAGTACCATGGTGTGGATCTGAGAGTAATTCCTTGTGCAAGATTCCATGTGTGCCCCCTTCATATCTACCTCCCTTGTTACCAAACTCAGATTTTTCAAAGGTTTTAGTTATTGGATTGATTTCCAGAAACATTCTCTGTTTTATTCAGTCGCTGAAATTCCTTAGAAGATATCTGGCTAGGGGAGGAGAACATCAGAATATGTGGCTTCAGTCCTTCCTCTCGCAGTGTCCCACCTTCGCTGTGGGCAAAAATGTTCAGACTATCCTAAGTACATTTCTTCTGGTCAAGTATCATTAGTTCTCCAGTAAATAAAGTTCCATGGCTTCCTCATTGGTCTCCCTTATTACAGTATGGATGAGTTTTTCATCCAACGTTGACTTGCTACAATAAGGAAAAAATTAGTGATGTGGTATGAGTTGGATAATGTCAGAGTGAAGACATGAGTATTTATCAGATGTTTAAATGAAGAACTACAAGGAACTAGATAGATTCCAGGAGTTGTGAGTTGTGATGATAGAAGAGCTCTACGAGGGAAATCAACAGAATGCAAAGTATAATTAAGAAGTATAAAATCCAAGCATATCAGGAATATAAGGAAAGGATGTGTAATGATACAGGTTTTCTGGAAAAAATTGAATTGGATTACTTTTGGCTAAACTTCTTATGCAGTTTAGGGCAACTCAACTGTTGATGATATGCTGGCAACCAGTCATATGCAACTTTGAAACTGTTAAATTTGCCAGATACTGTATTTGAAATTGGCAACCATCACTTGTTATTAATAAACTTAAGAAATGGAAATGTTTTCACATGAAAAACAAAGCTTGGAAAAGAATTTTTAAAATTTCCAATCTCATATCATTGAAGTCAAGTGTAAAACAATATGTTTATTGTTTAATCTGAAGATCATTGCAAATGCTATTATACAATTTTAAATGAAATAAAATACAACACTATAATGCCATTTCTTTACAGAAATTTAATTAAAATCTGGTGGGTAGGCATCAATAATATGGCATATCACATATAAGACCTTTAGTATCACATCAGCCCCCTTACTTTCATATCTCTAAATCTTAATAACTTCATTCCAATAGAATCCAAAAATGTTGCTCTATATCTAAGTCATGGGAAGAGATAATAGATAAGTGAGAGCAAGAGAATGGGCATTTCAAAGGAAATAAAATTAAGTAAAAGAAAAGAAATGTGAGATAATTAAGATGGAAGACAAATGCAGTCATAACAAATGGAATATATTAAGTGAGCTGAAGCATTCATGGCAGATATTTGAAAGATGGAGGACTGAATGATGGTGAGAATAATTAACATTGATTCCTTGCTACTGTTGTATATGGGAACATATCTGTATATACTAATAGCAAATTAGTTATCTAAGTATATATCTATATGTAGTCCAAATTGAACGAGCCTTGCACAAGAGAGAGGTATAAGTAAGTTTAAGGGCTCCAAACATTTGCAGACGTCTGGAGAGAGAGATGGGGGACAAGCCAATGGATTTTACTCATTTTAGTCTGTAAATGTTAAATATAATCCCTTCTGAAAGCAACTAGACTGGAACTTGACATAGTTTTTTTTTGTCTTTATATATGGATACAGGTGTTACAGTCCTACCAAGAAGTGTAGGGCAGAGACTCAAAAATGCCCAGTGGAGACTCATTGTGCTCACTTGCTACAGAATGATGATTAATTGTCAGAAATATGAACAGAAAATAAAGTGGAGGGAATAGAATGCAATATCTTTAAACAAGACATGGCCAAGTGAAGCCCTGAATGGGACCATGTCATGCTGCAAGGTTTTGTTGCTGGTCCCATTTGTATGTCTTCCAGACATTCATTATGCAAGATGATAAGGATTATCATTTGAGGGTTAGAACTAAAGGCCCCTCCTCCTGCAAACTAAAAAGCAGAAGAAACCTCAGTGGAGAAGACCATATGTTATTTAGTTATTTAGTATTCTAGTCTAACAATGGGTGTCAGTGTATTTCTGGAAGCTCACAAGCAAGGCATGAGGATGATATCTATCTCCTGTCCACTTCCTCCACTAACAAACACCAATATGTTCTCAGTATTTGTCCAAACCTTACCTCTGTCTTAAAAGTAGAATATCTTATGTGAAGCCACCTGTTGTGGGAACAAAAGGGCAGGGTTGGAGAGAGTTTCTCCCAACTTTGCTACACATGCACAAAAATAAGAGTTCAGAAAACCAATAACTGGTGAATATGTGCTATTCCTATTTTGTTCATGGAACATCTTGGGTAGTGGGGTGCAGCTTATATCCTTGAACCTTTAGCAGCTCAGTGCTAATATTTGAAGAGATGCAAATGACTTGTCCAAAGGGAATGCTTGTTCTTGCACTACTAAATGCAAGGTAAGATAGCACAGGCCTTTCAGTGGCACTGTGCGGCGCTTGTCCCTTTCCCCTAACAAGACATCCCCATACCTTAGGAACTAACAGATAATTACTTTTTTGTCTTTTAAAAAATTTAAGAGCAATAATTCACCTGTTTATGATAGTGAATTAGTTGATTGTATGTTTGATAAATAAGTTTTACTGTTACTCCTGAGCAAACTTAGTAAAGTTTGTTTGATAATTCAGTGCACTTAATGTTAAGAGGGGAAAAAACTATTATTAGTACTTTCCAGTCAGTTCATAGTTATATAAACCTTTCTCTGGTTCCTATAAACTAAGCCTCAATGATAACTCCTGTCAAGGTTCCCCTTATAAGCTAAAAAGTCCTAAATGCATTTGCCTTTTCTTTTTAGACTCTCCATCCATTAGGTCCTTTTAGCCCATCTTTTAGACCTTTTCCAGTTCTATGATACTCTTTTTAAAATGAGACAACCAGAATTCTATGCAATATTACAATGTATGTTCTCATACATTAACATTATGGCATTAGGTTACTTAAGTTGTTGACCATCCCTTTCATAATACCTTGTGTTGAACTCGTAGTTTTCACTACTACAGTTTCATGATTTTTCTGTAAGGTACCTACCATAATCCTAAGAATCATGGCATGAAACTTGAGCCTCTTTTTAAGAGTTGTCGTTGTTGTTCTTTACTTAAATGAGGAATTTACATTAATTGACCCCACACCAAGTTTACACTTAACAGTGGTAGTTAGAATAATATTTTATCAAATTAAAGGGGATTTATTAGGGAAAAAAACCCTGGCATTGCTATTTATTTCTTAAAGTGGAGAATTGTGCATATTGCATATGACTTAAACAATTTTTTACTAATATTTCTAACATTTTGATTCACTTCACCAGAGGTATCTCCAAATAGTTATTCATACTTGTCTCCTTTGAAATATTAGAACATGCAAAATATAAACTAAAGTCACTTTTAAATTAAACAATTGGTGAGAGATCCAAGTTCTTATGTTTGTTAGCTGCTTTGCTTGCTTGCCCTATATAGACAAATACAAGACTATAGGGTATTAATTTGCTAAGGAGTTGTTCAGTGTTAGCCCAGTGTTGATTTGGTACTTCTTTGAAACTGCATTAGTCTTTCTTGGGGAAGATTCTGATAGAACTGTTAGAAAATACACTTTTTAAGGCAGGGAAACTTCCTATATACATAGAAATTTTATTGACATAAATATCTGCTTGTGGAGGATCTTGATGGGGTTCGGTAGAGAACTACTTTATCTCCCCAGCCACCTAAGATAGGTCTTGCAGTGAGGATTGTGAGTTTTGTGCATGCTTCCTATGATATACCTACTTGTTCTCCCATGTCTGCCCGGTGCTGTGTTGGTTTGGTGCACGCAGTCTTAGCATTTCCCTCTTTACCCATTATGCTTGTGTGTGTGTGTGTGCGCGCGCGTGCATATCAAGGATTTGTTGTGTGCCCTACTACCAAGACAGGCTAGGTTGGTAAGCACTCGGAACAGTGCTATTACTATAGCAGTGCCTGAGTTGTAGAGTTCCTTCCCTGATTTCCTCTCTTCTTAGCATTAACTAATCTGTAAACATTTGTTTAGCTTGGTTTTTGATGGCTTTTAAACTCTGTTCTTATACTTGTTCTTGTTGTTTTTCTGAGCTATTTTTAATGAATAGTAGAGTAGATAATATTGTTTAAAAGGATATTTTAATTTAAATTGGATTTAAAAAAAAATAAAAATTAGGTAAAAAATCTATCTAAAAATAGTTTCCTGTTTAAGATACATTATAGTCCAAACACTATTCATCATGAAATAATGATTAGCTTTTAATTAGGTAGCATGAGGCTGAATATTCATGCAATGTTTACATTTTTTGGTAAATGAATTCTATATATCAGTTCACAATGTCATGCTCTTCCAGAGGTTTCTGTAGGATTATTGAGCATTTTTTCTATCTAGAAGATGTTATCACAGATGCTTGGTTTTACAGTTCTCAAAACTGTGAATTTGTGTCTGCAGAGATCACGTGCTGCCTCTGCACAGCAAAAAATGGTATAAAATAAACACACAGAGCTAAGAAAAAGACCTTAATCCCATTGTTCCTTTGCAAATCTTTCTACACAGTATCAACCCTTTACCTCTTAAGGAAGCAGTTTCAAAAAATTCAATGAAGAGAAGATGATTGTTGGGAGCAGAAGAGATCTGTTCAAGAACCTAAGTGTGAGGAGGAAGGAGCAAAAATGAAAGTGAAGTTTTGGATATTTTTGTGAATATCTTGAGGTTTATCGTATTATTCTTTCCCTATTCCTATGATGGCAGCAGACTGTAAAAGAGACTAAGTTTGGGAATATTTTAATGACGTTTCTCCACTGACAGGTAAGGTATGGATGCATACATGCAAATTATTTAGAAAACCATGATTTTATTCTAGTCTTACTGACCAGGGATTTAAATAGTGATTTAAATCAAATCCACCCTGATCAATAGTAGTGATGTCTATTACTGTGTTTTAAATCGTGTATCTCTTTGGGTCTGAAAGTCCAGTCAAAGGTACTTTACTAATAAAGGCTGTTAGTTAAGTCACTGTCCTCCATAACTCATGCATATGGTTTTGGTGCAGTTATGCTTCTGGTTTTTAAACCTGGCCCAAAGCAACAGGAAGAAAATCATGGCATTGCCATGATTTTTTTTCAAATCCCAAATGTGCTGAACTTACGGATTTAATGCAATGAATTAATAGATATTCTTACAACGTGGCACTTGCATTGCACAGATGCTGCAGGGCTCTCTCATTTTCCCAGCATTCAGTTCTGTATATTTCATGTCTTCATTTGCCTAGAGAATGAGTTCATGATTATAGAATATATTTTTATAAATTTCACAATATCTTTAAGGTGTACACTGTGACCTAGTTCTGAATAACTAGTTAATCCACAGCTTGTTAACTATATGGTGTTTGTTAAGCATTTTGTTTAACAACCCAGCCACATACCTGGTTGTTCACTGTGACATATGAAGCTGGCATTGTGGGTGTTGAGAGGGAAACAACCGAGAGTTTTAACCTAGAATTCCAGTTTCAGATGTCATGGAAAACAATTTAGGAGTGTTGTGTTCCAGGATTTCCCAGCAAACCAGAATTGAGTGTTTGGTGGCTAACATGCTAGCTTACTCCTAAGCATTCACAAACAACCTGTGAAGATGGGGCCAACTTTTGAACAATGCAGCATTCTCAGCCAGAGAGTTCAGATTTGGAATGAGAGATAAATGGAATAGAAGGGGAGAAAGAATTGGCAGGCAAGATTAGTCAGGCAGTAACTGAGAACCAAACCATCTTGAAGCATGAAGGTGACACTGTAGAACAAGGAAGGGGAAGAGAACGAATTCTGAGACCCAGGAAAGCAGTGCCCGCCCAAATGGATGGACCAGTTTTATAACGTCATATGCTCCTACCGTTAAACAGACATGCAGTGTAAACCATCCTGAGGGTGGTGTCAAGATCTCATGAAAAGGGAGGACAGGGGCATTTCTGTTTCGAAACAACTCTTCACATGGGCGAAGCTAGTTTTATACATTAGAGGGGTCATTATTTTGATTTATCTAACTTGTTAACAGTTTTCATGGAAAATACTCAAATGCAGCAGAACTTGTTAAGCTATAACAAATGACTGTATCTTATAAGCTTTTTGGTTTAATCTGCCAGATAAGAAAAAGTGGGAGAATGTGTTCACAACACAACCTATGGGCTGTTAAGTGGTATACATGTATATACAAAACCTATAATTTTGTAAATCCTACAAAACTTTTGGTGAGTAACTGAACTGTTACTATTTTGTGGTGTTTTATTTAACCCTTAAATCCAGTGGCTGAGTTCACACCAGATGATAATGCACAGTCAAGGTTGGATATGGGTTACTGTTGAAACGTTGGCTGTTGTTCAGACATAGGATATTATGTTGTATGAATGTAGCCACTGTAATTAAACATAGTTTGTTAAACATGAGCAACCAGTGAAGAGTACCCATAGTTTATTACTGGGTTTTAACAAACCATGCTTTGTTGTTTTGGCCTGGTTCACAAATAGAGCAAGTGATGGTTCAACATACTCATTAAACTCATATTGAACCTTGAGTGTGAGTTAGCATGTTGTACAAACTTAGTCTGAGTGTATAACATCAACATATACCTGGTACCTTCAATACAGCAAAAATAAAAGATGAATGGCAGGCCTATATGCAAAATGTCATGCATAGCAAATGCATCTTGGTATTAATTTTATTTAATTTTGCTTTGCAATTCTTTGTGCTAACAATCTCATACAATGGTAGTTCCAGGGTTTTGAGGGCCCTAGGGCAATGATGTTAGTTTTACAGAAAATTTTGAACTATAACTTTCTTATGCAAATTAAGATAACTTTCACAGAGCTATTTGAATGAGAAATTTTTCAGTTTGCATTATAAAATTTTTTGTCTAAATTATAGTGATCTAATTTAGAATGTTTATTTTACTTATATCTAGTAAATAACAAAACTAAAAATTATCCTATGGCAATGTTTGTCTTAATATATCATAAGTTTTTGAACTGAAAATGTTTAAAGAAATAATTACAACATGCTTAATATGATCTAATTATGATATTATTTCAACATTTTCATTGTAAAGCTTGTAATCATTTAGACCAGGGTTTTCAACCTTTCCACAGCTGGGAACCAGCGAAAACAGGAAAACCACCTGAGGCAGAAACAAAAGGCACCATAAACATAATACAGTATTCTGTGTACTAGTTTCCAAACACAATACCAAAAAGAGAAAAAAAAAGATATTTCTCCAAAACAACCAGAAACTGAGTAACACAAAATGCCAACAAAAGAACAAAATACTGAAATTGGTGTAGCGTAGCTTGCAGCCAACTCCCATTGAGCCATCTCTCCTCTCCCTAGCCCTGCTGGAGGCGCCAGCACACCCACTGCGAACATGATGCCGACCAAGGGAGAGGTGGTAGAGCACAACCAGCCCCCACATCAGTCCGCTGTGAGTGGGATGCAGCCCTCCCATGGACTGTCATGAAATCTTCCACAGATCAGCACCAGTTCACAGACTGGGGGTTGAAAACCATTGATTTAGACACTAGCATGTATTTATCTTACCTTGTTTAAATATAAGAAAAAATAAAAGGAGATGTACGGAAAACTGGGTTTCACTCTGAAACATAGATGTATTTCAACTTCCTATATGAATCCTCTCAGATAGATTAACTAAAATAATTTATTATTTTGAAATCACCAAGCTTGCCTAATATTGTATTTGGAATTGGTAGCCATTCATTGTTGCTATTAATTAACTTATGAAATTGAAAAAAAAATCTGCCTAAGTAAGTGTCTACATTCTCAGTGCTCTCCTCTCCTAATGCACCTGTCTACTGATACTACTGTACAGCTTTTTTATGAATTAATGCTTTAGAATAGTAAATTGTTTAAAAGCATCAGAAAGTTGATATTAACACCGCACAACAATGGAAAACACATTTCAGCTTTTCTCCAAAGATATAGATTGCCATTATACCATTTGACTGTAGCAAACAATAATTTCTTCAGGAGATGCTTGACAAATCAACTATAGGGTAGGGCTTTGAAATCTCAAAACATCATCTCATGCTTTACCTGGTCCTGCAAAGCAAATGGAACCACGAGGAAGTATGTGACTTCTTGTGGACTCCCGGTTATGCAACCCACAAGAAACTTTCACTGGCTACCATTCCAAGTGTCCAGCCTTTTCCTCTGATCAGTACTGCCACCAACGTGGGTGCATAGTGAAAATGGACACAGTGAGCAGGTAAACCAGCTGCCATTCCTGGTGGCCAACCATCTTCCTAACACACTGGTGCTGGCTTGATTGCTGCTGAGCACCACATGAACTTTGGGTATTCTCACCAGACTGCGTCTCTGCAAAGTGGGTAGGAGTCTGTGAAGCCAAAACGAAGAAATCTGGCAGATTTTCAGCACAAGATGGATTCTGTGCACATCCCTAGTCAGCTATTCAGGTTATCTTGCATTTTATTGGTATATGTGGGCAAGTGGTTAGGGAATATAAGTGGTTTGTTAATTGCTCAGTAATCCTATTGTGATAACAAATGACCTGAGGTGGGAGGAATTTTACATGCATAACAAATTGTGGCATCCCTTGTTATTGATCTGTAAACAGAGCATCTTCTTGAAGAATGAATACATGAACATGGTCTAATTTCTAGATGTCATTGGAACATAGATTGACAACACTGGGTATCTCCCAGTATAAATCAACTCTAAAATTTTTTGATTTCCATAATGTACAAGAACTTGGAATTTCAGAATAATGTTCTAAAATTCATCCTGCAATTCATATGGATTGTTTTTAAAAGACTAAGAATATTGGAAGTGATGACAAGTAGAGGGTACACATTTAAATCCAAGTAATATTCAAATCTACCTTTTTAACCCAGTTAATTTTCTAATGACTCGGCTCTTTAAGTCTCTCTTTTTTTAAACTTAGAGTAAAATTATAACTTCATCCTTAGAGTTTTTATTCTTAAGTAGTGAAAAATAGGTGACAAAGCTAGAGCAGCTGTCAAAATCTGTGCAACAATTCTTGCCGAGTAAAATGGGCATAGTAGTAGAATTTAGGTAAAGTGTTTGTATTAAGGTTGTTGCATGTTATTAAATCATACAACACAGTGTGGGCGAGAAAATAAAAGGTATAGTATACATATTCAGATTAAATTAACAAATGTCAAAATGTCTGAATGTTTTCTTTGTTTTGATTTTGAAGTATTTTTATTTCTACACCAACGAATAGCTGAGACTTTCTGAACACTTTACAACAACAATTCATAAAATACAATAAAATACGGTATAAAGTGCATATAGTAATTTTGGAAAAATTGTAAAATTTCACTACAGAAATGTAAATAGCTCAAGTGAAATAACTTAAATAATTAAGACTTGAAATTTGAGTGTGCATGTTTGGCCTTCAATATAAATAAAGTGCATGAGATACATGAATCAGTATTATAAGAGTAACCTCATGGTAGCAATAGAGACCAACATTTTAAATTGTAATGACCAAACTTTCAAGTTTTCCCAAACCAGAAGATGTCTCTTCCTGATCTAAACAAATAGATTTTCTGAAAACTATAGGGCTAGATCCAATCAAACCATTCTGCTGTTGAATCTGCTTCCTCCGTCACAGTCCCTCCCCCATTTTCTAAAAATTTGCTCTGGAGAACTGGGAAATCCCTGAACATACTGTGATGGTATGCCGAGAGTTGCAGAATGGAGGCAAGCCGTGTTGTGGTATGGTAATTCTTATGTACAGTGGTACCTCAGCTCACAAACAAATTGGGTCACGAACAAAAATTTCATGAAATTTTGACTTGGGTTGTGAACTCCACATTGGATCTCCACCCCCTGAATGGGGAGATGGCCACAATTGCAGTTGTGTTCGTGCAGGGAAGATGCACACAATCTTGGCCACCCCCCCAACCAGCACTATTGTGGCCATCTCTCCACTCCCCCGATCACGGCTTTGCTGTGCCTGTCTTTCCTACAGGATCGTGCCCATGATCACGCACGTCTTCCCTGCAGGAACGCAACTGCGATTGTGGCCATCTCCCCACTGGGAGGGGGGGAGATGGCCGCGATCGTGCTGGTTGGCGGGGGGAGATGGCCGCAATCGTGCTGGTTGCGGGTGGGGGAGGGAGATGACAGAGATTGTTCCCATCTTTCCTGCAGGAGTACACCTGTGCCAGGATTTCTTTGAGAAGCACCATCCCAACATAACTGTAACGAACAGAGTGTTGAATCTGATGAACAATAACATGGTCTCTCATTTCTGGAGGGTTATGCAGCTCAGGAAAAAACAAGTGACTATAGACAGATTTTTCACTGAAATTGACCCTGCAGCTAAGAGGAAAAGAAGAGAGGAAACCCCTGAAAGAGAGCTCCCCAATGTCCTTATGGTGGGGCACTCTCCCTCAATAGAATAACTTCCTCCCCACCTAGGTTAGTGTTCTCCACTGTACTGTACAGTACTTTGTTCCTTTGTTGTTCTTTGTCACTTTGTTTCAAATTTTTCTGATTTAAAAAAAAAGTTACAGAACGGATTAACCTTATTTACATTGAACGTTATGGGGAAATTTGACTTGATTCGTGATCAAAAATTGGCTCACAACCTCATTCGGAGGAGCCAGAACCGATTAACCTTATTTACATTGAATCTTATGGGGAAATTTGACTTGGGTCACAACCAGAATCATGGAACAGATTAAGTTTGTGAGCCAAGGTACTACTGCATTTGGCTGTACTTTCTCACTATTAAAATAGTAAATGTTTCCAAGCTCCCCAGTGAAGCCACCCATTACCAACTTTGTAATTTTTCTGGCTCCAGGTTAAGAATGCCATTTATGCCAAGGCTGTTTAAAGCCAATAGACTTGTGGGGCTTACATCTGCATATATTTAATGCATTTAAGTTCTTAAACAGTTTTTAAATTCTGTTTTAAATTTTGTACTGAATTATATGTTTTGTATGATTTCTGTATTAGGTTTTAATGCTTTTCTTACAAACAGTTAAGTGTCCAGAGAACTTCCACTACTAGATGGTATATAAATGAAATAAATAATAATAATTTACTTGAAACTTGACTGAAGTTTTCTTGGGAATACATGAACCCAGTATTCATTTGGGTTTGTAGGTAAATAATGTCTACATAAAGCTCGTGTTTTATTCTACCCCAAACTTGAAGGTTCTAATGGGCAACACAATGAAAAGGGAAAAAAAATCAAGATTTAAAATACCTTCATCTGTTTCATATTCTCCTTTGAAGGCCAGCTGAAATTAATAAGGCACATGGAATTTGTGGGCAATGTACTGCATTTCCACTGTGCAATAGCTGAAGTTCTTTAGCCAGTTAAAATAAATATGATAAAACAATGTTAAATGCAAAGAACTAAAAAAGCACCACTTTTTAAAAACAGTCTTTACCTAATACTGAAAGCCCCTCTGCACATGCACCAGTTAAGCCTCTCTGAGGAGGGCTTTTAGTCCTACAGCAGCACCACTAAACAATCCCTCTCACTTTGAGGGGCACCTCTGAAGATGATTTTTGGGTCTGGACAGATTTATAGGGGAGGAGACAATCCTTCAGGTAAACTGGTCCCAAGCCTTTAAGGGCTTTAAAGTTAATACTAGCATGTTGAATTAGGCCTGGAAATGAACTAGAAGCGAGTGCAGATCATTGAACGGTGCATACTTTTCTGTCCCAGTTAAGTCTGTTTTGGTCTAGCTGAATCTTCTGGACTTTGAAACACACCTGATATTTAACACATTACAACATTTCAAATGGGAGATTACAAGAGCATGGATAACTGTATCAAATCTATCTCTGTCCAGATAGAGTTGCAGTTAGTACATCAATCTAAGTTGATTAAAAAATGCTCTTAGCCACACATGCCCCATGTTTCTCCAGTTAAGTTGCTGAGCACAAATGCACTCACAAATGGAACCTGTGGGATGAAATCCTTTCCAGCACAGGTTGAATGCAACCTGACTAGGCAACCTTAGTTTATTGGCCTTCATTGCACTGATTAACACACTGGTTCAGAATGGCATTTATCTCATGTAGATTAGATGAAAAGGATGCCTCAGTCCATGTCTCCACATAACTTGTCCCAGCAATTTCATGTGGATATTAAATAGTAGACATACTTGGCAGATACAGATTATCTGGTCCATTTCATTCTCAGTTTAGACAGTTTTGGGTTAGAATCAGCTCTGATCAGTGACTGATGACTTCTTGTAGAAGAAAGACAGGAGTACACCTGTAATTTTGATACCATAGATCACTGTACTCGTGGATTATGTCTGCAAGTTTGGGGACACTATTTTACGATGGTTCTGCTCCTATTTACTGTTCCAAAAAATCACTTTTAGTGATTTTTCTTTGGTACCTTGGCAATCAGGCTTCAGGGTGAAGGAGAGTCCCATTTTTTCCCAGGTCTGTTTAACATCTACATGAAGCCATTGTGGGTGGTAATTAGGAGTTATAAGGTAGCATGTTGGAATACTGAAAACACCCAGCCCCATTCCTCTGAAATATCTGAATCCAGAGAGGCTGTATGTGTTCTAAGCTGGCTCCTGAACACCGTAATGAATCAGATGGAGCCCAATAATCTGAAACTAAACTGTGCCAAAAACAGTGACCCTATGGGTGAGTTGTTCCCAGGTTCAAAAATTAGGAGTTTGCCTGCTCTGTACCCTCAAAGAACAAGTACATAGTCTGGGAGCTGTTTTTTGTCTTTATGTTGCATTTATATCCTGCATTTTTTTTCTTATGAGGAACCCAAGCCAGTTTACATCAGTGGTCCACAACCTTCTGGGACATGAGGGCCAGATTAGGATGTCCAATGCATAAAGAGGGCCATATATTACAATGTAACAACATTATTAACCTATTGATTTAGATCAAAAGTAACCATTCAGAGGTCAATAAAGAAATGTTGACTTGAATGCAGTCCATTTTGGAAAATATTTTACTGTGGAATCCTTTTCTCTAGCTATATATGCTTAGTATGATTTTTGTGGCTGTTTTCTGTTAGCCAAGGCATTACTATCTAAGTCAAGGTTTGTGACAGACACCCTTAAAAGGTTATGCAAATAGTCATATGTAAGTTTTGACTTACACTTGGATTTCAGAATTTTTATCTTGGAAAAGGTTTTTTTATAGATATATGTGGTGCCAAAGACTGAGAACATGGCTGCAGCAAATTCCTTTAGGTTGATAAATATATCAGGTAGATCACAATAGAAATCTAATAGACCATTTTCATTGTAAATGTTTCTAAGATGATCACTGATTTGCAAATCAATTCATCCTTTCTGAAAAAAATTATTTGCATTTTCTGGTGCTACTTCAAATGATTTCTGAAACATTCTTATTTCCTTTCCATGCTTATGGCAATCAGTGAATTTGTTCTAGAATTCCACCTGCAATAGGTTCTGTGCTTTGATGTGTCTTTCAACATTGGATTGTACATTCCCGTCCTTCTCAAATTTTATTCACTGCAGCATGAGATGTCTGAAATATTACTTTCATTAACTTGCTTCACAAAAATGTTTAGTTTAGCTTCAGAAGCTTTCAGTTCAGAGTACATTTCTCACACATGTCCTTTTCCCTGCAACCTTCGTTTCAATTTGCTCAGATGCTCTGTGATACTAGTTAAGAAAGCCAAATCAAAAATCCATCCAGGCAAGGATTACCTTTGTACTTTCCTAGTCTACCAAAACAGTTATACAGTTGATTTTAGCCACCTTGGTGTTTTACCTTTGTTCATGAGAGAGAACCTGAGGCACTGCCAGGTTGGCTTATACTTTGATGAAGGCTCTTTCTTCCCTGCCCCTGAACTTCCTCTGTCTCTCATGCACTCTTGCTTAAAAGTTGCACTTAAAACTTAGGATGCACAACCAGTGTAAGAAAAAATGCTGTCTGTAAGGGTAGAGGAAGTCCACTAGAAATGTGGGGCCCTGGTTCTAACTTGGAGCTTAAGCTCTGAATTTCCCTATGGCCATCTGGACAGTATCTCAGAGCCATGGGATTAAGCCTTTAAATCAATTTTGTATGAACCCAGTGTTTTCCAAACCGCTGGAGTGTTTTCCAAACCACTCTGCAACCCATGGCTTGCTCTAGGCATCCAGGGTGGTTTGGAAACCTCCCCACTGCTCATCCTTGCCAGGTTTGCATGACATGGCAACTCGTTCCCAGTGCAGGTAACAAAGCAAATGAGGCGACATACACAGGGGAGAGAAGAACTACAGAGGCTTCTTTTCCTTCCCTGATCATTTCCTTCCCAGCCAATGATCACTGGAAGCCTTTTGTTGTTAATTCCAAGGACTAATGTAATTTCCTCAGTTAATATTACTGTTGTTGATATTCCTCTGAATTTCAGATGTTCAATACAGTTTGTGGTTGTCTGTTTCTACAGCCTGAGATTTGTGGTCATCATTTGCACAAACATTAGACCTTACATATATCTCTTCCTTGTTCTGGAACAACCGCAAACAAAAGATTAGAAACATTCAATTCCAGTTTCAACTAATTGTGGTTTCTTTTTTTCCTTTTGGGACACTTATACAAGAATATATGCATAAAATTATTAACCATGGGCACCAAATTGATTGCCATTTCTTTTTTTAATAATGGAATTCTTTCCTCCCTTTTGTCTTGTTTTTCTTTATGCTTATAGGTGAACTCAAAAGTATAATTTCTCTAAAGAGCAAGAAAAAGCTAGCAGGCTACAATTTTTCAAAATGTTCTGCAGTTACTGAAGAGCTGTGTTAGTGGAAGTGAACCACTAGCCCGTGTTTTAGCTTTCTAGGTGTTATGTAATGTTTATCACTACAACTCCTTAAGAAGTTTAAGAAACCTAAGCATATAAGGAGTAGAGCCTGAAGTAGTTGATAAGAAAGAATTTTGTTGAAAAGTATCTAGGCATTACCATCAAAGTGTTGGTTATCCCTTATATAGCGTGGATACTGTATTTCTATGGAAGTGATACTGAATCATGTTTGTAAATACAGTGAATAAATAAAGGTTTTAATGATATAATAAGAAATCAGTAAAAACATAACTAAAAGATATGGTCTTCTTTTAAAAGGGCCGAAAGATGACAGATAGTGCCAGGTGGGTTTCTTGGGGTGGAATGAGGGCAATTCTAAGAGTAGGAAGCTCCTACACACAAGCGTGTCCACACATCAATTAAATACAGACTTTCTTAGACCCTTTGAGCATTTTTTAAATTTATTAACATTTATTTACAGCATTGTCTAGTAACAGTCATCAAGATGGTGTGCAACACTTTAAAATAATAAAACCTTGTAACAATAAAAATATGAACATTAAAACAGTGAGTGCATTTAAAGACATAAAAGGCTAAATTAAAAAGATATGTCTTTACACCATTTCTAAAGTCCAAGGGTGTGAGAGCAAATGCCTGACTATCAGCCTTATGTGGGTAGTAATACACCCAGAAGAATACACAATGCCTAGGAAAGCAAATGCTTTCACCTGGCACTGAAAAGCTTTGGGCACCTGGCAAGCCTCCTTGGAAGTTGCACACTGCAATCAAGAAGGTCCTCTTTTGTAGCTACCCACCTATATGTGCTCAGTGGAGTCTGATGGAAGGCTGCATATTCTTCAGGTCTGCTGTAGTGACTTCTGAATCTCTTGCACAACTAACCCAGTTGCTACTAGTAAACTAACTGCTGTTTTCTGTACTAACTCCAAACTCCAGGCAGTTTTCAGAGTCCTCTGCATAGCATGTTGTTCTAATCTAAATGGGGCATTCCCAAAGTATAAATATCTGACTAGACTGTATCTGTGTAGGAGTTGCCATAGCAAGTGCACCAACATACACAAGTGGAAAGTCTCTTATGTAACAGAGGCTACTTGGGTTGGGACGTCCAAATCTAAATTATACTCCCAGAGGGTTCTGATTCTTAAGGAAAGATGCAACCCATATAGAGCAAGTCACACCCAATCATCCAGAATTAAAGAACTGCTTAGCAACCGCATCACTGTCTCATCTGACTGAGCTTCTGATTATTGGCCTTCATCTATTTCCAGGTACTGGTTTGGTGCTTTGAGCTATCCTAGCTTGATATAAAGTCTTGGGAAGTGGATTGCAGAATGAGCACTCAACTGAAAGCTCTCATTCATATCAGATAGTGTGGAATGTTTGGTAAACTTGGCCCAAAGCAAGGCAGAGTCATTTCAGGCAAGGCAGAAGCTGACAGGAGGTTAGAGACATTACTTAAGGATGTGCAGAAATACTGCACAAAAAGCAGAGTTGAGTTGTATCAGTATAATGATGGAGGGACTCCTGTAATCAGTTGCAGCTTCTTCTGTGTCCCCTAGGAATACTGTAGGAGGACCAAGGGAGAAGAGAGAGGAGGAGTGTCAGTCTCCCTCTCTGTGCCTCATTGACTATCAGGCATAATAGAATTTACCTACAGTGGTAAAATTCCCAGAAGAATAATGGTCTCATGAGTATCCATCCAATGCCTATTCTGGGATGCTCTCAGTTTCTGGGAGCTTTCTTTAGTGGGGGGGCATGACACTTAGTAAAACATGCTCTATGTCCACTGTATATACACTATATATAGGAAGATGACTGACTGGTACCTTCAGATAAATTGAGGTTGCACTTTTAAGAAGACAAACTAATTGAGTATGAGCAAGGTAACTTCTAACAGTTGATATTGAAACCTTCCTTGTTTGTGGAAAAGTTTCTCTTCTTGAAGCAGATTAATGTAATAAAGATGTATAACCAGCCTTCCTCACTGGGTGCTCAGAGAAGTTTGAGGTGACAGTTTTGACCATTGGCCAGAATTCGAGCTAATAGGAGTTAGTCCAAAATATCTGGGGAAGGCTAAACTTTTTTATTTTTTTATTTATACTTTCATTCATATGCCATCAACTTACTGTAAGTCTCAAGGTGGCTTACAGTAAGTTTTATAGTATGTTTAAAGTTTTAATTAAGTTTTATTTCATGTAAACAAAAATATGGATGCTAAATATTTACAGATATCTCTGTGTTTTTGTTTTTCATCTCCAAGAACACAATCCTATGCTGATGGCTGTAAGACCCCAAATTTGGAGGCTTTTGTTTGTCCTATGCAGAGCAGGAGGATCAACAGGGAGTGATATTGTGTCCCCACTGGCCCACCCTGCATTTTTTTCAAGATTCTCTTTTTTTCCAGCTGGAACACATTTGAATGGGGTTTAGGAGACTGGCGAGGCTTCAGGATAGCTGATACCCTGACCTCACCAATCTCTTTACTGCCTGTTGGAATGCCCTCTTCTCCCTCTCTGAGGCTGCTTTCCTATCATCACAGAAACAACTAGCATAGGTCTTCCTATACTAGCTACAGGGGAGGAGGGTTGGAGCTCAGAAAGTCTGCTCTGAATCTCTGCTTCTGACCTTGGATCTGGGAATTTGAACTATGCCATGAACCTAACTATGTTATGGTATCTAAACCATAGGATTGCTGAATTGGGTTAATACGGAGTAATGCAAAGTTTGTGTATAGCAAAATGGCTTTGTGAAAACAGTAATTTACAAGGCAGAGTTTTAAATGTGTGACATTTATCCTTGCCAAGAAAGAATTTATAATATATGATAAAGTAACACATGCATGCTGGTGTTGCCTTTGATTTGCTGTTAGACAATGTAGGTTTACATACCATTCCATAACAGTTAGCAGCCAGGATAGTACTATCCGAAGAGGTAAAATGCCTGACGTTCACAGCTGACAGTTGCCGCTGAGTTGTGGCCTTTGCCTAGATTTCATGACTGGAGGAGAGGGGAAGCTGAGTCAACTGAAGGAAGTTGAAGTTCTTGATGGGTAGCACTTCTGTAATTCCTGGCTCCAGGCATGTACACTGTTACCTGTGCTTGCAACTCTAGCGCAGCTGCTCTTCCACAGTGTGCTTTTTGACATTCCATTTGGTCATGTGAGCAAGGCTGTAAAATGAATAGCAATTCTAAGAGTAAACAAGTTCTTATTTGACTTGGATTTTAAAATTTTGATTATTATATATTATTATTACTGTATATTATGACCATTAGCCATTTTGAGAATCATTTGGTAGAAAGGCAGCATACAAATTTAACAACAAAATCAGCCTTGTACAGAGGTGTTTACTAGCATGCTAGATAGGGATCTTCAGCCCTTTTGTAGCAGACTCCTTCATTTCTATATGAGATATGGAGGAGAAAGCTTCCTTTTACTGGCAGGTATCTTGGTGGTTCCTTTGGCAGATGAGATGAACTCTGTGTGTATAACAAAATTTTTCCTTCCTCTCATAGTCCCCAAATAGTCTCTGGAGGTTCCCCCAAATCTTCACAGCAGATCCAGGTGTTCCACAAAGAATTAGTAGTGGGAAGAGGAATCTCTTCCTCCAGTGGTGCCCATTCTGCTGGCAAATGGACACAGTTGATAGACTCATACAGTTGGAAAGCCACTGGGTCAAACTCCCTGCCCAATGTAGGACTCAGGTCTCCTATCCAGATTATAAACAGGACTTACCCTGCTAAGCTTCCAAGATTAGGCAGGATCAGGCACTTCAGGCTGTACCGAAGCAACTATAAACCCTTGTTTTCTGTTCTGGGTGTACAGGAGGGACAGTGTGCTCCATCCCTTTTCTATTAGTCTACTCACTTCCTGTCATGGAATTCCATATAATTCCATAGCTGTGGCTACCAGGCTAGTGCTTAAATATGATGCTGAATTAAATTAATCCATCAACCAACTTGCATTATTCAGTAAAATCTGAACTGATGGAATACACAAAAATATATTTTTATTACTTCATTTGTATGGGATCCACATTTCTTGTTCATCCAAGGAATCCAAGGTGGGTTATATTGTCCTCCACATCCTGTCATCCTGACCTTTTGGGGTAGGATAGTCTGGAGTCAGGGTCTTGTTCAAAGTCACCCAATGAGCTGCATGTGGCGTCACTATGGAAAAGGTCCTTCTCATTGTTGCTGCCGCCAACTGAGCCTCCCTTGGAAATGGCAATTGGAAGCAGGCCTCACATAGTGATCATAGTGGTAGATTGTGATTGGGAGAGGTGTTCCATCAGGTTTTGTGATCGCGAGCCATGAAGGACTTTATAGATTAAAACCAACACCTTGAATTGGGGAGATGTTGAGGTGGGTCTGTGCTGATTATGTTTAGTTAGTTAATTTTAGTTAATTTGTTAATCTTAGTTAATTTGTGGCAGAGGGTATTGAGGTTTTAGTGGGGTGTGTGTGGGGGGGTCTAGTTGTATTTCATAGTATAATATTATGTATTACATTATTGTATTAAGTAACCTTGTTGATTTTGTATTTGCACTTAAATCTGTTATGATTATATTACTGTATTCATATCGATTTTTTTGCTATTGTAAACTTTTGACTATATCATTGTATTTATTTCATATCTTGTTTTGTTGTAAGCCTTTCAGAGCTCCCTATGGGCTATGGGACGGCATACAAATGTAATAAATCAAATCAATCATGACTGAGCAAGGACTTGAACAAAGATCTCCAAGACCCAGTTCAGCATTCCAAGCACTACAGCATGCTGGCTCTCATGTGGGTTTTAGATTGGACTAAAAGGTTATTATCATAGATTTAAATATATTTAAGCTGCTTTTGAGAAACCATTTGGGGTAGTATGTGAAATATACTTGGGAGGATTTATTGGGAGTATCACAGGGTGATTTACAATAGATCATTGAGGGTTCACTGTTAGGATCCCTGATTTGTAGCAGCTTGCATGTTATCTTGGTTGTGCAGGTCATCAGCATGTAGGCTCTTGATGGCAGTAGGTATTGGGCTTTAATTCACTAATCCATCACTTAGCTTCTGACACTGCCTCCAGGCACTAATTAGCTCCTTGTTCCACTTGGTGGGCCTTAGGATAAAACTGAAGTAGATCCTGCAACTCTGCTTATGTATGTAATATACCTTGCTGAAAGATATAAACTTCCACAAACACTTTCCTACAATTGGTATGGCATTTCTACCTTTCATGTTGACATGAATCAAGGGGTAGTGCCCAAGAGTTTCCTTTCCTGTGCATTCCATTATTACAGTTTTTATTCCCTGA
Organism: Varanus komodoensis; assembly: GCF_004798865.1. Taxonomy (NCBI): domain Eukaryota; kingdom Metazoa; phylum Chordata; class Lepidosauria; order Squamata; family Varanidae; genus Varanus; species Varanus komodoensis. Next base: position 23,537,806 of record NW_025335798.1, read on the forward strand.
GCTGAAGCTCTTTCAGTGCTTAGAGTCAAAACATTCAGTACCACCCAGTGTGTACAGGTAAACTGAAATCTATGTATTGAAATGAAAATATTGTTTTTATTTATAAACTTTTAGCCACACTGAGCTTCAGGAGGAAGCATCTCGAAGTGCATCACAGAATCAGGGAGGTCCTCCATCCTAGTTCCAATCTCAAGGGAAAGGCAATTTAAGGAATTGTTTATGTTGTGTTTTGGTGGTGATCTCCAAAAGAGGACACTCTTCTGCCTTGCTTCTGAGATTAAAGCAACAAAGATTCTTCCACCACTTTGCTTGAGTCAACACCAACAGTCAACATCTGCAGTCAACACCAGCACAACACCACAGAACTTCTATCTACCTGAACTATCCCCTTTCTTTGATTGGCCAGGGGTAGGAAAAAAAGGGTACATTGGCAGAAAGCAGGGTGGATTTGATTTAAATCATAATTTAAATCACTAGTCAGTAAGACTAGATTTAAATCATGGTTTTCTACATAATTTGCATGCATGCCTGCCTGCCTGCCTGCCTGCCTTTTCTGTAGGTAGAGGAACTTCATTAAAATATTCCCAAACTGAGTTTCTTTTACGGTCTGCTTCTATTATACCTGGTCTGCCGCCATTTCTTGCAGGGAAAGAACAATATGATAAACCTCAGGCTGTACACAAAAAGATCCAAAGACTTGTGGAGCATTCTACTCAAAAGGTGTCACTTTCATTTTTATGACTCCCCCCCACTTCTTGTGCAGATCTCTTGCACTCCTAACAATCTTCTTCCGCTCACTGAATTTAACTTTTGAAACTTAGCAAAAGGGTAAGGGTTGTTTCTGTTTACATATATTTGCAAAGGAATAATGGATTAAAGTCTTTTTCGCAACTTGGTATGTTTATTTTGAAACATTTTTGCTGCGAAGAGACATGTGACCTCTGCAGACACAAATTCACAGTTTTGAGAACTGTAAAACCAAGCATCCATGTAATGTCTTCTAGATAGAAAAAATGCCCAATAATCTTACAGAAACCTCTGGAAGAGCATGACATTGCAAATGGATTAATGGAATTCATTTACCAAAAAAATGTACACTTTGTATTAATATTTAGCCTCATGCTACATAATTAAAAACTAATTGTTATTTCATGATGAATAACCTTTGGACTATAATGTATCTTAAACAGAAAACTATCGTTAGACAGATTTTTCCTCAAAAAGCATTTTATTTTAAAAATCCAATTTAAATTTTAAAAACACTTTAAATTTTAAAAAGCTGATTTTATTCTTTTAATTTTTTTAAATTACTGATTTATATCAACCCTGGTAGAAAGCATTATCATGCTTGAGAAGTTTCGAGGTCAGAGATACAGGGACTAAGTCGGGGCAGTACAAGGTCAGTGAGCTATCGAAGTCCAAACCCAAGGAGATCCAGATAAGAATTAGTTTATCCCAGAGGTACAGGGTAGGAATCTGGCAGACATCATTCCAGCACTCTTTGCTTAGAACTCAGTTCCTTTGAGCCTGAAAACTTCAGAGACTCACCCAGAACACAGCTCTGGCCATCCATTTCACCTGAGTAATGGCTATGCTCATGGATATTTCTTATTCATCAGGCAAGCATTTCTGCAACTGCTATGTACAGTTAGCATGAATTTATGATGAGAAGAGAGGAAGAAGCAGGGATATGTTGCTCAGTGGTAGATGGTAGGAGCTTATTATGCGTAATAGAGCAAGGAAAATGTGCGTGCTAGGAAGGGGAATTAATGTGCTTCTGCGGTTAAACTTCTAGCAAGTGACTAGAGCCAGGATGGTTGTTTCAGTCAATAGACTCTGGCTGTTAAGCTGGTATTGTGCTCAGTGAGTCCCAGCTGTTGAAACCTTCTGAAGAAGACAGGGCTTGGTTGATCTACAGTGGAATACAAATGGATTAAACATTTTCATGCTTCAATCTGTGCCTTTCCTTGTTTGTGAAAACTCTTAACTCTTCCTACCTTTAGAGCTTTCAATGAAGTTGGTGCTCCGTAAGTGTTGCGTAAGTTCCTGTCGCATTCTGGATTCCAGAAAAGATGTCTGCCTATTGCAGTAGGTGTGCCATGGGACATTTCTTTCCAAGTTTGCTAGCAGAGAAGTTATGTAGTAACTTGTCTATTACATGTATACTAATTTTATAAAGTGATAATTTCTATGGTATAGAGAGCCTTCTGTAATATTAGAAAGATCACTTTCAGATAGCTAGCTTGATGAAAGTAGTAGAGAGTACTGAATATATTATAAGGAGTTATATTGGACATTTCCTGATTCTTGTTAAAGCATTCTCTTTGTTCCTCCAACAAATGTAAACCACCAAGAGAGCATCTGCCAAAAGGCTGTATAAAAACATAACAAATACATAAGTACATAAACTCTGTGATGTTCAATTGTCCTAGGATCTTCTGACCACTTAAATGAATCTAACACCCATTTCCTTATACTTCTGGAACTCTTTCCCAGGAAAAACTGCATAGTGCCAACCTTCCCTCTCACCTTCGAAAATTAATGTTTTTAAGAAATCTTTGGCATAACTTTCCTTATTCTTTATTCCCAGCTAATACAAATCCAAAGTGAGTGTATTTCTATGAGTGTATTTCAATCATCCCTTCAGTCCACATTCACCCCTTGTAACTTTTTCCTTTATTATTTCCATGCATACTCTCTCTCACACACACTGTTGTAATTTAGATTATAAACTCTTTTGAGGAAATAACCTTTCTCATTTTGCTCATGTTTGTCTAAACTGTATTGCGCGTTGATTTTCATTTTGCAGAAGTTTCAAGTTATGTTTGTACAAATTCACTACTGATATAACTTAAAATGCCAAAAACCTATTTTAAAAAAATATGGAGCTTGTTAACTTAAGATGCCCATCATTGTTCTGAGGTCTTATTCAGGGTTGTTAATCAGAGAGCAGCAGCCCATATTTAAAGGTAAGGAATCCAAGGGCTCATTAGCCATATACAATTCTGTGTTTAATATCTTGGATCATAATAAGCTGGTGTCATATCCTGAACATGCTAAACAGTGTGCCTGAAATCCAAGAAAGGGAACAGGAAACTTAAAAGTGCTTGCATAGTTAAAACTTTGCTTGCTGATCTTGTCATAGCAAAAGTACAAATCTGTAGAAAATAATATTTCATTTCTTTGATAAGAGCAAATGTTGTGGTGAAACAATAACAAGCCGAAGTGAAAGCCGCGAGCAAGATAGTCCTTCCTTTCTTCCATCCTTCCAAAACTGAAGGAAACCTGTTAATTTTCCCTTCCCTATGAGTCTATGAACTCATACATTTGCAAAGGAGAAGCCTTTGCAAAAGGCAAGCAGAGCTTCACTACTGTTCCTATATGCAAGTTTGCAACAGGGAGGGAAAGAAAGAAGTCCATTCCTTTCCCCAAACCTTTGAGGGGAAAAGAGGAGTGGTACTCTTTTATTTCTTGGCTTTTTGCAAGAAGCATGAGGCACCTTGTTGCTGCTTATTCCTACAAAATCCCAGTTAGGAACAGAAACAATCCTCTTTTCTTTCCCAATTCTTCCTAAGGAGGCCACAACTTAGCAAAAAACTAGTTTCTTTTTCTGATGAAGATCTGTTCTCACTGAAACCATTTTAGAAAGCAGCAATTATATTTGTGGTAGCTTTTCATTAAAATTATTGTCATCAAATGTGGAAAACATATGTATTAAATTTCTATCCACCTTTTAAACAAGACATTCATGGCTAACAAAAATAAGGCAAAATTAAAAACATCTTAAACATATAAAACAACTCAATTAAAAGACAACAATAAAGAAGCATCACCCAAGCAATTAAACCCTCCAGGCAGGAGACGAGGTTATTTGTCAACATCTGTCACTGACCTGGTTTGCAGAATTGCCACAGTCTGCAGGTGCCTCATTGTCAATTCATCTGTCTTGAGTTTTCCCTCCAACCAACACCAGTCTCAAACCGTTTCTTTACTTAATAATCTTTATTTTTTACATAAGGAGAGCTAATGTCAGTTTCACTCAGAGTAGATCTAATAAAATAAATGGAATTTAAATTAATAATTGTTCTATTTTAACTAGGACTAACAGTGGCGTTAACATCCCGAATGAAGGAATTCTGTCCATGAATGGAAGGGATTCCAATCCAGTGGACACTTCTGATAGAGGAAGAACCATGGAGGCGATTTCCCACCCCCTTGCAATCTATTTGTGCCATCCTCTGTACTGTTTTAGATAATTTTCCAATAATCAGGAGATGAATTTTGTGAATTCAAGGGGCTACATTAGAAGATGGATTTGCCTAATTCCCCCCACCCCCCCCCGCCTTTATCATGAATTCCCCCTGAGCTGAATTCCACTGTGGGGACTTTCCCACCAACAGAGAATTATTTAAGTTACAAGCCAGTTAATTGAGCCCTTTCAGTACTAATATTTCAAAGTATTTTTCCTTTTGCATAAGCAGATATCTACAGAGAGTTCATGTACTGTGCAAACTAAAAAAATACTTTCTATCCCTTTGATGGGTTATATACAGGGGTTGAAATAAAATAGCTTGGAACTATTGTGAGCCAGCAGTGCATCTCTCAGCAAAATTTATTTATTTATTTAAGATATTTGTATGCCGTCCTTTGCGAGAGCCTCAGGACAGCTTACACAAATAAAATTCCAATACATAACAGTATAACATAAATAAATTAACAACCCACTCTGGCTGCAATTAAAATATGGTAATAAAATTCAATATTAGAACTTGTTAAACTATTGATTAAATAAAAAGGTCTTACCCTGGCACCGAAAAACATATCATGATGGCGCCAGGCGGACCTCTCTGGGGAACACATTCCTTAGATGGGGCACCACCGCAGAGAAGGCCCTCTTCCGGGTACACTGTCTCCTAATGTCTTTCACAGAGGGTTCTCGGAGGAGGGCTTCTGCTGCCGATGATTTGCCTGCTGGTGACTTTTAACAGATACCTATGTAGTGAGCACAAGGAAAGAAGCCACAATTTTAGGGATTCCAAGATGGCGTCGGAACGACACGGATGTGATTAAAGGAGTTCGTTTATCACGCCAGTATTACTCGGCAGCGAGTCATGGGAGATTCATCTAAGCCCTGTCAGGGTGAAGACAGATTGCCTGGGCACGCTTTTGGCTTGATGTGAGATGGAACTCTCATATCTGCTGACAGCAATTCAGGTACTTCTCAACCGAGTAACACGGGGTGGTTTCAGCCCCTTCAAGTTCTCGACATCTTAGAAGATTAGCTTAGGATTTTTATTAGCTAGATAAGCATTGGAACTGCTGAGTAAATATTTTTTACTTCTTTCGCAATATTACCCATGGAAAAGCTGCATTTGTTTATAATTTGGCATTAAGAAAAGAAAAACCTTCCGGATGTTTAGGCGCCAACTGAGATGAGAGAGTGCTAAGGCTTTTGTCCAAGTTGAAGCCAAAGAAAAAGACTTTTTCCTCTAACCTCTCTAAGGGTATAAAATTAGTTTAAATTTTTAAGGTGCAATTACATGATAGGAGTTCAAAGCTTTGACCGATCATTTTGGATATCTGTTTGGACTTCTGCCAAGATCAACTGGACACTCACCAGGATATTTTTCACATTGTCGGACACTTTCTTCTTTAATGCGATGACTGTTTGGGTGAGCATTCCTATTTTCCTTTTGCAATACTACTTGTAGAAAAACTATATCTGATGTTAATTGGCATAAAAAAAAGAGAAAAGGGAGAAAAGAGGAAGGATATAAGAATCTCCATTTCCTCCCCTGTGTTTCTGGGACCTCTGCCAAAGTATTTGGCAACTTGCCAACCTTCTGACTGCTAGTGATCTAGAGAAAAGAAAAGTGGAACTGATCTTGGCTGGCACTTTGTAACTATTGGAATTATTGCAACGATGGTAGAGCTGAAGAGATTTTTTTTGGAAATACAAGAATCTTTAACAACTTTACAAATATCCCAAGAGTTGATGTTGACACAACAGGAAATCTTCTCAATTGTACAAAAAAGGTGCTTTGATAAGCTTGATGCTTCTTTTAAGGAGATGGTGATTGATGTAGAATCCAAAACCGAACAGGATATACAAGAAATGCAACAAGTATATGACAAATTTGAAAAATTTGAAACTGTGGATAAAAAGAAACAAATTTGGCCACTAAAGGAAGGAATATTTTTTTTGAAGGATGGATGGATCCTGAATTAACTAAAATTGATTCTGAGGAAGAAGAAACAGTGAAGGTTGATTTGCAGCAAAAAACACAGCCATTGGGAATAAATACATATGCTACAACACTGACCTACAACATATGCTACAATCACTGAAGATAAAGCAAGAAATAGTGAAGATTGAAATACAGACTTTGAAGTGGGTTGATTTTCAACGAATAACACCAAGGGGAGAAAGGTGGGCTGGAGATGTAAAGTTTAAAAATATTGATTTTCAACAAACCCTATTAAAACAAAAGCGGTCTGGAAGAGGTGTAAAAAAGAAATCTTAAAAAGGAATGGTATAAATGGGTTGGCATGTTTATTGTGGTATGGAAAGGCTAAGGTATATGATTTTAACTGTGGAAGCTTTTCTACATTTAAATGTGTTGAATTATGAAGAGATTGTAAGATAAGAAGGAGAAGAATAGGAGTGGAGTCCCCTCTCCCCCTTTTTTTCTCTCTCCTTTGTGGGTGAAATAAGGGAAAATGGGAGATTCTTTTCTTTTTCTTTTTTTATCTTAAAAATGAATGACCAAAAGCTAAGTTGCATGACTCTTTTGTCTTTGAATTGCTGTACTAGAAAATGACTATTATGGGAGTAGGAGGAGCTGTACTAAATAGATTTTTTTTTTTTTTACAAGCGAGATATATTAAAGATTGTAAGGAGCTGGACTCTTATAAGGAGTTAATTGTATGTGATTAAGTGAAGTGTAAGCTAGATGAAACTTTAATAAATTAGCTTAAAGAAAATTTGTTTAAAAGATATCATAGATAATTGTTGTCGTTAAATAGAGTAGATAAGATGTCCTTAAAGATGCTAAATGGATGTTAGACATGTGAACATAAATTGAGCTAAAAGTCTTTAGTTCTTTTTTAAGCTTGGAACTTTTCTTCTCTTTCACTTTCCTTTTTAGTGGATATTAGACTGGACTACTAGTAAGCAAAAAATGTATTTGATCGTATTCGTAACTCTTATAATAAGGAGTTTATCTGTTTAATATTAGAAAAATGAAAAGATCTGGAACTGTGTAGGGTTGGTTAGATTGAAGCTACTATCGAAGAAGAAAGAAGATACTGACTTTTATCAAATTTGGAGAGTCTTTCTTTTAATATTGGTCAAGGAAAATGGGACTCTGTAAGAAATGGATGGACTGATCTTACCACAGAAGGAGAAATAAGATAGTGACTTCTATCAAATTTAGAACCTTTTTTTTTATTGGCTGGAGAAATGGGACTTGGTTTAGATCTAAAAATATTTTTTAAGATTCCATAAATGGATCTGAATATGATTACAGAATGTTAAAAGATATGTAGTAAGGGGCTGACTCAGTAGTTCCGATGTTTGTGATGATTGATGCTTTTAGTACTGTTTTAAAATTTAATTAAAAAGTACTGCAAAAAAGAAAAAGGAAGGAAGGAAGGAAGGAAGGAAGGAAGGAAGGAAGGAAGGAGAGAGAGAGAGAGAGAGAGAGAGAGAGAGAGAGAGAGAGAGAGAGAAGACACAATTTTAGATGGACTTGGTACACCACTAGAATTGTATACTTTTGCTTATGTGAACAATTTCCCAAGCATCAGTCACAAGTTAAGATCCATGGCTTTGAGCACCTTTTCTCACTTTCAGGTTCCTTCAGATTCTGAAATTCTTGGACTGTGCAAACAAATCAGAAGTTGAAGCTAGTTGGGCAGAGATTGGGGATGGGGGAGAGGATTGCAGACTACTTAATCCATCCCTGACTTGGAGATTCCTTCCTTTTGTTTACTGCTGCCTCTCTCTACATGGCTCATTCTACTTTTGACTCCTTGAAAGGATTCTGCAGAATTCCATTCCTGGCCCCTGATTTGTCCCATTGCTTTGACATTTCTTTCAGGCTTAGTATAAAGCTTTATCCTTCTTTGATTTCTTTCTTCTCTGCTTAGTTTCAGACTGTTACTAATTCATGCTGCATTAGCCTGTATAGCTTTATATAAACATGACAACTCCTATCTATGACCAAGGCTAAAGTATTGCCAAGTTTGCTGTAGCCCTGTTTACCAGAACTTCATTCTTTTTTACCTTTCCTTGTTATACTTCAGTGCCCTTATTTCTGGGGTGTCTAACATTTATCCATGGATATCTTTCTTGATGCTACTAGGCTCTCTGCTCCTCCTTTTTCATAATTTTATTTCCTTTTTATTATTTTTATTATTTAAATGGTGCTGGCATGCTTCAAGAAGAGGTGCTACCATCAAGTACCTCATTATTATTTAAATTATTTTTCCTAAATCTCACCAGTTTGCCTTCTGAGAAATGAGTCATGCCACCATGGCAACCATGTTATGAACGGGCAAACCCCCATGTCAGTCATTTTGTTAGTGATCACAGCCCTTTCAATAGTCCAAATGTGCCCACTCAAACTTTAGTCCAAAAGTTTGAGTACCCCAACCTTCCTTCTTTCCAGCTTTCTGCTGTCAAAATCATTTATCTTCAGACTATGAAATTACTCAACAATTTTCATCCACTTCCATATCCAAAACAAAAACCCTGTCCTTACATCGCTTGTGTTTCCCAATTAGATCCCTAATTCCTCCAAATTGTCCACTTCTAGGGCTGAAGGAGACATTTGGTGGCAAACCTGGGTTGATGCTGAGCAGAGTGAAAACTGTGTGAAAATGTGTATGTACAATTTGCAGCAGAGCTTAGCTGCTTCTCCTTTGTAAACTGAACATATACATGCTGTAATGCTTTTCTGCTCAGTAGTGAGTGGAATTTGCAGGCCTGGGGTTGCTGCCAAATATGTAATTTTGATGTCTTCAGCAGAACTCTATACATGTTTGTGGTGGCGTATACATTCAGTGGTAACTACTCACAGGTAAATGAGCATATGATTGCAGCCACAATCATCTTGACTCCACCCATTCTCCTTTGCGATTCCTTATGGGTTGCATGTAATGGATTATATCCAATGTTAGTCTAACTTAAGTCCCATTCATGTCATTAGGTCTTTTTTGAGTAGGACCAACACTGTATACAACCTAATACATAGAACTTCTACCTTTCAAATACACTTTTTCCATGGGGCTCTTTCTTAACAACCTTGGCCTCATTTGAGTATATCAAACCTTCTGAATCATCTAGACTGGTATTATCTTCAGAGTGAGATATGTAATCCATTTATAATTTAATATAGTAGGGATTGAATGTCATACCTTCTCAGAAACAAGTACTCTGCTACTGAGCTGTAGTTTCATTTCACATCTTTTGGTTCCTATTTTGTTTATGCAGTAAAAGGCACCATGTTAAAAAAAAAAAAAAACCCAATAGTGCTATATTATCTTAAGGAACTTTGCTGTTACCTACTTTCTGTTTGCCAGTGATGGAAAACTTTTTATTTTTCATGTGGTCTTTTTTCTCCTGTATATATAGGTGACAAACCAATACCTTTTTTTAAGGCAATCTTGATTTTTAATCTCTCTTGGTCGATTTACTCTAGAATGACTTCTTTATTGGGAGGTGGAATATTGGGTCTAGAAAGATATCCTTCCAATTCTGTACTTCATATTTTGACAGTCATCCAACAGCCTGGGGCCATAGGATTGCATCCTTTATATTGGAAGTAGAAGAAATTTTAATCTGGATAACCCTGCAGAAATAATGTTAAATTGTATCCTGTATAATTTATGAAACACCAGTTGCTTACAGACCAAGAGAGTTACTGGTAAGACAGTTTCACTTAGGGGTGACTATGTGACTACTTATATTTTAAACAGTATTCTAGAAGTACTACTAACTAGATGGTGCAATACACTAAAGATACATTTTATGCTTATATCATGCAGCTTGTCATGCTTTTTAAGGACATTTTACCTGTGATGCGAGATATGGTACTTAAGCTTGATTATTTCTCAGTTTTCCGGTGGAATGAAATTTGGGGTTAAATTAGTGGTAATCTAAGCTATTTCTATATAGTGCTACTGGATATTTATTAATATCTGTCTAAAATAAAATGCTACAGCACAATTATTGTAAGAGACTGTTATTTAAAAAAAGGTCAACATCTCAGTTAAAATTTACTTTTTTGCTTTCATTAACAGCCTTACATTAATATTTGGGAAGCTTTTGTAACCTATCACATGATAAAGGGGCTAACTGACTTGGTATATTCTAGTACATAGTATATATTATGTTAAATTTGTTAGCTGTCAAATTTACACATGCATTTAATGTAAATGTGCAATCTTCCTGAAACTGTGCCATTCTAGAATCAAGGTCTTATGTTCTCTGGTTTAGATTGTATGACCCTTTGTCACCCTCCAGAGTTGCTAAAACTTCATTTTCCAATATTTCTTTTTGATAGACACAGAGCTTTTAGTAATGATCAATTCTAGTTTTTGTACTCAGTTGAACTGTTCATAGTTTATCTTTACACTGAAAAAACACTCTGAGTGACAAACTACTAGCAAGCACATGCATCGACTTATGTCTTTGTCCTGTAGGCTGAACTCCAGTCTATTGCTGCATCAGGTCTTTCTTGTAGAAAGATAGCATGAAGATGCTGCTGGGACCAAGCTCGGGGCTGGCACTCTTAGGAAGCAGGGTGAGGTCCCTGTGTCAGGTGGCAGAGTGGGAAGCACAGCAAATTGCATCACTCCCACCCTTGTCATCCCCAAGCTGCTGCTACTGTGCTATATTCAGAAGGTACTGTGGAGATTCCACAAGGTTGTCCCCTTCCATGGCATTCACTGCCATGAAAAAATGGCCAGTGGGGCTCTCTGAGCTTGCCATGCGCCATCTGTTTCCTTTGTCACACCCATGCTTCCATTTGCTGCCTGTGTATTGGCTCTATAGACAGTCATCTGGGTAAAATAATGCTCTTGCAAGAACTTGCCTTGGTCTTGGGAGAGCACTGCAGCTCCTGCTTATGGCTACACATCTCTCCACAAAGCTTGTCTGAGGCAGCCAGAGAAATTGTGCTGGGGCTGGCTAAGTTAGAATATTCCAACTTTGTAAAGATTCATTTATATAACATTTTCTTATCACTTAGAATATGCAGGTCTTGATTTCACACGCTGGAAGGGTTGCAGTCAGCATACCCTATGCTTTCAGGTGGAAAGCTGGCCATAGTGTAGCACTAACCTGAGATGGTATTGGTAGACAGACTAATTATTCTGAACTGTAACATCCCTGCTAGGTTATTGGCTTCCCTAGATTAGGCTTTTGACAAACCCTGTCAGAATCTGGCCCTCTAGGATCTGTGGATGACTACTCATGCTTGTCGTGGTCCTACAAAGTAAGTTCAGCTGAGAACAAGTGCATGAATGCTCTCAGATTCCTGCCCCCCTGGAGTTGCTCAGCTGGCAACAGGTGGGTGGTGTTAGTGGTTGTGCGGGGAGCCATGCTTGGTGAACCCAGTGAGCAGCAGTTATCCTCCTCCTGGATCCAGTGCAGCTGGCAGTGGCTGCACTGGGCATGGAAAAGGGACACTGCTTGTGAAGTGTGTGGTGCTCATTTGCTGGCAAGAGCCCTGAGAACAGTAGGTGCACTTGCCAGAAACTCAGATTCAGGGCTGCTGCAGCGTGGGCTGGAGTCAGGGAGCCAAGTCGATGGAATCCAACGGATTTCCACCCCTAAACAGATTGCTTCCACATGCCTACCTTGATTGCGATGTGGGTGGAAGAGTCCAGGGCTTGTGTCGGTGGGGAAAAGATTGTCTTGCCAAATTCATGGCTCTAGTTTATTCACCTGGTTAGTTAACTGAGAGTAAATGAGGGTTCAGCCTATAGAATATCAGAGGGATCTCTGTCTTAATACAAGCCACAAATCCAATCCTGAAGCTGGTGTGTGAGGTGGGGGGGCAAGGGAAGAGAGTGCAGATCCAGCATTCTCATTCCTGATATGAACCTGGGAACAGTTTAAAAACCAGCAGAGTGATTTTTTAAGGAAAAATATATGAGATCCCAAGATCCATAAAGATTTGGAGCCATTGCATTTTTCATTTTTCACAGATCTTAACCTTTTATCTTTTAGAAAATAATAGCATGGCAAGTGCTTTTGGCATTGTCACTTATTTAGCAGTGCTATATTTTATTACATAGTGATGCTTGTCATCAACCATAATGTCTACAATAAACACTAGATATTTTTAGGATTTGGGGGAGGAACTATTGTTTTATTATAGAACTTCTTGAAGTGCTATATGAAATGATAGTTTAGTGTCTGGTATTTTGTATTAGTAGCCTAATATAACCCCTTTTTCTGGTCATTATAAGAATAATTGAAACGTTATAAATTAGTTACAATGCTGTAGTTGTCTGTCTAGCATATAATGATAATATTGAGGATGCAGTATAATAGCCTCATATTCATTCAGAACCACACAGAAGTTTTGAACAAACTCAGGCAGTTAATTAGCCATTTGAGAAGAAATTTACATTTTTCTAATGAAAACAGAATACAATCCATTCATCTACGGCTATTAAACTATGAATAGCCCAGAAATGTGTAGAATTAGAAATGCCAAAAATTGTTTTGCTTTTGGCAGATTGATAAATTCTTCTAAGTAAATAAAAATGAGAAAGATGGGTTAGGAAAGGGGACTCTTATGTATGTCTTTTGTAATGTATCTCACCATCTCTGTCTTGTCGCTGCACCATTTCTTGCATCTGTAAAAGTAATGAAGCCTCTCCTCCTCCTCCTCTTTTTTTTTTTTTTTTTACACATAAGATAATTATTCATATTGTCGGAAGAAAGAGCAGCTATAACTTCCATGTTGAGAGCCAGGGTTTGGGAATAGGAAGATAAACAAATGTATTTCATTTTAAGAAGTAGATTTTATTTATCACATGTTGTCACACCTGGGTTATCCCTTCTGAAGTTTACAACAACTTTGTTCAATAGGTTAGCTTGAAAGAGACTAACACAAAGTCATATAGTCATAGTGAATTACTAAATAGAGCTTTGATTATTGATTATCTCTAATTATTGATAGCATTGTGCTATATATACAACACTGGCTGTTACTGTAGAGTTTGGACTTGTAGTATTTAATGATTATAGGACCATTTGCAGTTCACTTTTATATATTACTGTGTGTGTGTGTTAAATGCAAACCAAATATAAAGTATGAACGTAGCAAATACATGCTTACAAATTTGTATATCTGCAGATAAGTCCATCAAAAATCTTGCTTGGCCGCAGTTCCCTGTGATTGATTTTGTTTTACTGATTTGCTTTCACTCTGACATTCAGACATAATTTAAACTTCATTGCAGCAAAGTGTGTAGTACTTTTTAAATATTAGGAAAACTGCTATAGGTTGAACAGTGACAGTAGCAGCTGGGGCCCAGGCAAGATCAGGCAGGTTGAGAATGTATTTAGAACTATTCTCCAAGCACTTCTGTTCATATTGGTCATCAGGAAGAGAGTTTCTTCTGGATAATAATTGAGCCAAAGGGTCTGGCTTGCATGCATTCTTAATAAAGATAATCTGTGAATTAGTCTGTAGGAGCTGATACCTCTAGTCCTGTGCTGTAAATTGCACAGTGTTCTCCTATGAATTTTCCCCTTTAATGAACTATAAAATACCCACTGAAGTATACCATGGCCACTGATACGTCCATGTAAGTTGCATGAAAATAATGGCATGTGTACCTGATTCTGCATATTATATGTGAACCACTTGGCTCACGATGTACAATGATTGGATTTGGTAGATTTATATACTGTTAAACCAATTGTGTTGCTTCTACATTTAGTCATGTGTATCTTTGCTATTTCCTAAAAAGCTGGGTAAATGCTATGGTGAGAGGAGGTGGGAAGATCGGATCAAATTTTGTAAGCCATCCTGGAACGTTTTGCTCGTGTAGGATGGGATATATTTTTTCATTAATATTTATTTATTTATTTATTTATTTATTTATTTTTCGATTTGTATCCTGCCTTTTTCCTACAAAGGGCTCAAGGCAGCTTACATCTCCTCCTCCATCTTATCCCCACAACAACAACCCTGTGAGGTAGGTTGGGCTGAGAGTCTGTGACTGGCCCAAAGTCACCCGGTTGGTTCCATGGCCGAGCGGGGACTCGAACCCAGATCGCCTGAGTCCCAGTCCCTCGCTCTTAGCCACTACACCACACTGGTTCTCCCCCGTGTTAGAGTATAGGAATCAAAATAGTTTCAGCCACTCCTACTTAAGATGTAAAGCTCAGACATGAGATCAGAGGGTACAGCTATTCACAATGTTGGATGGTTTTTAATGAGAGAATCACATTGATCTCTCTCTAACATAATAATATTGTAGAATCAAATAGGAATTTGCTGCTTAAGCATGCAGTTTATAAATCATTGTGGATAGATCCCCAGAGAGTATCTAACTCATCTACACTAAGTACAGACTATACCTTTTCAGGGGTTTTCCCCCTTTAATATTTAACTGCTTTCACAAGGATGAACAACTTGTTACCTTCCAAATATTTGACCTAGAACTTCATGAGCTTTGGCTATGTTGCCTAAAGACCTGATGGCATGTAGTCCATCCCTAACATAGCTGGAACTAGATCTGCAGTCATGGTTGGTAGCAGCAAATTTCTGGTTGCATGAACAGCAAAATCGCTTAAGAAGCAGCCTTATATCAGATCAAATTTATGCCTCTATCCTGATGCTGTCTGCTCTGGTAGTGAGACTTAAGCAGACTTCACATCATATACTACTTTATCCTTCTGTGTCATGAGTCGTGCTTCTCCCTTCGAGCAATCTCAGTCTCACCAGCACTTATTTGCTAATAATCTTTATTGTTACATACAAGTCTCTGAGCATACATAAAGTGAAATGTTGAGTCCCTTCTGACATTCCTTTCCTGAAGCTCTCTTTACGGACCCTTCTGCATGTCTCCCTTGCAAGAGGAATGCTATGAAAGTGGGCATGCTGTGTACCTAATCAGAATTGTATTCAATGATGATGTCTAGCAATCAGGTTTACCTCTTCAGAAGGCAAGAGTTTCCCATCAGAGAAACTACCCATTTCAGTGTTCCCTCTCTCAGGAAGCTACAGCTCCTCCTGTTCCCATGACTGAGTAGAGTGGTCCCCATGTCTGCCCTTGGGCTAATCTCCTCCATATCTGTTTCCTGCAAAGTCTCAGGACCTTGTACTGCAGCTGAGGTTTGAACTGTTTCAAAAACAATCTCATCTTTGGAAATCTGACTTTTCAGTCCCATCAAGGTGGGTAGCCTCCCAAGTGCACACCTGAGCTCTGACAGGGCTTGTGCACATGACATATTGTTACATGCCTTCAAATCATCTCTGACTTAATGTGACCTCATTAATTAATGCCCTTCACAATTCCCTGTCTTTGATAGCCCTGCTCAGCTCAAGTAAAATCAAGGCTGTGGCTTCTTTTATGAAATCAGTCCACTCGTGCTTGGTCTTCTCTTTCTTCTGCCTTCAGCTTTCCCTAGCATTACTCCAGTTAGTCTTCCCTTCTCATGATGTCCCTGAAGTACAGTAGCCTCAGTTTCCATCATTTTTGTTGTCAGGGCAATTTCTGACTTCATTTGATCAAGGACTCACTTGTTTCTGCTTTTAGAACAGCTTTCACTTCACTTTCTAATATTGCAGGTCCTTCCTCGTAGGATTCCTCTGAACAACTATGTCATCTTTTTATCTCTTCTATGTAGTTCTTATGTATTTTCTTGTGCATTTTCTTTCCACCTTCTTTTTTCTCTTGGTCAGGTCATAGGTTTCCAGTTGGTCATTCAGCATTCCTGATCTAGGTTTGACTTTCCATTTTATTTCTTGGATCTTCTGGAAGAACTTTCTTGTTTTTCCTCTTCTGTTGTTTCCAGTTGGTCATTCAACATTCCTGATCTAGGTTTGACTTTCCATTTTATTTCTTGGATCTTCTGGAAGAACTGTCTTGTTTTTCCTCTTCTGTTGTTCTTTTTGTACTAATAGTTGCTGAAAAGTTGATTCAGGATCCTGACCCTTTTTCTGTTGCCTTTTGCTTCTCAGCTGCCCTTAGAATTTGTTAGTGTTTCTTCTGTCATCCACATAGGCGCTTTCTTTTCTTTTTACTATTAGATTTTTTTCCACATTTTTCTTTAATAGTACTTCTGGATTCAGTCCCAGTTTTTCTAGTTCATGGTCAGTTGAGCTCAGTAATGCAGTCCTGTTCTTTATGTGAATTTTAATTTTCTTAGGAATTTATTTAAGTTGTATTTTAGTACTGTTTTTGTTAATGATGTTTTTCAGTTTTACTCTGATTTTGATATTAAGACTTTATTATCATTACAGATCATCCCAGGGTTACAAATGTCTGGGTTATGAACAACCTGTGCTTATGAACATGTAGGCTGCCATAAACGCTATATGAATATCTCTAGCACAAAGCTGTGGATAGCTCCAGGAAACTATGTGACATGTTTGGCAATGTGTCATCAGTGGCTGCATAGTTACCTATAGATATTCAGTTTTTTGCTAGAGATAGTCATGGCTGTCTCTAGGGAACTATGTAAAATGTTTGGTGACAATCTCTCAGTGGTGGCATAGTTCCCTAGAGATACAGTATTCAAGGCTCTTTGTTTCTGCAGCCTCTGCACTCTGGACTCCAGGGGCAATCCTCTTCTCCAGCAGCACAATCAAACCCTGACTGTCCAGCACCAGGTCCATCTTCTTCATCATCAGTTAATGTTAGGCTTATTGTTAACTCGAGAATCTTCTAAGGTGTTTTAAGAACTGTTTCTTTTATTTTTATTTTTACAGTATTGTATACCTACACACATACAGATTCTCTTTCTCTCTCTCTCTCTTATTACTGCGTTATCATTATTATAATCCTGTATTTAAGATGTTTTAGTGAATATAGAAGTGTTTCTTAAGTGCTTTATATGGCTAGAAAGGTACAAAGACAAACATTTGCTTACTTGTGTGACCCAACCTACATACTTGTTCTTAACCCAGGGACTACCTGTACCACACTGTGCACCTGGTCTTGTTTTGGCAGGCAGAATACAGTTTCTTCACCTTCTTCATCCAGTTGCATAACCCATTTGATGGCTATATTAGCCATCTGGTGATGACCATGTATAAAGTCATCTGAAGCATGTACTTGCAATAAACAAATTGTTGGCTTCACAGAATTCTGTTAGTCAGTTCTCCTGCTGTCTTTCTGACCCCTAGGCCAAATCCTCCACAACACTGGATTCTGCTTTCCTACTTTTGCATTACAGTCACCTATGATTATCAGTGTGTCTTTTTTAGTTTTTAAATTTTATTCATTGAACAAACAATACAATTTATATAGTAATAAGCATAATTGAATAATACTAATAAACATAATTAAACAATACAGTAATATCAGTGCTACCTCCAGCAGGACCAACAAATCATGCTACTTAATGTAAGATTTTTTTTTTTTCAGGTTGCTCCACTCCCACTTCCCTTCCAGAACTGCATTGACTCTTGTGACCCTTTCCTTTTATTAAGACATATTCAATAAAAGCTCTTACCGATCAAACCGTTTTTCCACTTAATATCGCAATTAACTTATCATTAATAGCTATATTCTGAACTTCTTTATACCAGTTGTCTATTTGATAATCACCTTTTACTTTCCAGTTCCTTGCTATTATTAATCTTACTTCTGTTAATAAATTTCTCATCAATTCTTTAATATTTTGCCTCACTTGTTCTCTAAATAATGACAATAATGCTAATCCAGGGTCTGCTTCAATAATTTTAATTTATTATTTCACTAATTTCCTAAAAAAAGCACTTCCCAAAATGTCTTTGTATATTTACACTCCCACTACATGGAAATATGTAGCCCTTCCCAGTTGTATCTCCAACATACATTGGAATTATTCATTATTCATATAGTTCAATTTATCTGGAGTTAAGTACCATTTCCAAACTAATTTTCTAAACTAATTAATTATTGAATTAATTAGGATTTTAAAATTTTTAGCCGAGAATGCACCGGGGGTTTTTAAACGATTATCATTATGTATGTATGTATTTATGTATTCTTTGTGAGCCGCCCTGAGGCTTTGTTGCAATGGGGGTGGCATAGAAATGTTTTAAATAAATAAATAAATTATAAATATTATCTTTAATTCTGTTTGGCATAAATTTTAAAATACCCTTATCCCACAGGTTATTCCATTCTTCAGTTTCTTTTTTATTTCTTTTTACATCTATTTCTCAAGAGTCTTTAAGAGGGTCGTAGTGGTCCTCCCCTTCTAGTAGTATTTTGTAAATTTTACTTGTCATTTTTCCCATCCACTTATCTTGTTTTTCTTTCTGCAAAATTATATCTTCAAATTTAGTATGTTCTCTACATTTACCATTTTTCATCAACCGATCTTTAGTTCAATGATCTAACTGAAGTATATTATACCGTCATTTTACCATATCCCAGTGTTGCTTGTATCATTCCTTTACTCTTCATTTTCTCTAACCAGTCTTTCAACCTAATAATGTATTTATTCTTCAATACTTCTCTCAGACTACTTCTCAAATTATCTGGGAATCTTTCTATATCTGTAATTGGATATAATGGCGAAATCAATGGGATAAATATGTCCCTATATTTTTTCAAAATTCTGGCCATATTCTTAAAAAAGGGGATTCCTATCTTTTTAATATTGTTTTTAGTATCTTGTTGAAAAAATATTTAATAAAGAGCCCTCTACATCTTGATATTCTAATTTACCCCATATTATTTTATTGTAATATAATATCTGGTATATCCTCATTTGATTTGGTATATAATAAAATTTCACATTGGGAATACCTAAGCCTCCTATTTACCATCTTTTTAAAATTAATCCTTGTTTTTTAATCTACATTTATTTATTATTATTTAGAAATGAATTTTTATTTATAAACAAAATGTATTAATCACATCTTGCCATTCTTTCAAATCTTTCTCTGTTAACTTAATTTCTTGTTCAGGATGTTACCAATTAATCTTATGTGGAATCTTCATGTTAAATGCCACTATTCTACCAAACCATGATAAACCAATCTTTCTTAATTCATTCATTTTCTCTTTCGTTTCATATTTTAACTTAACAACATTATTCCCTCTTAAAGATTGCATTTTTGCAATATTTACAGCTAAATGCTTAATTATTTTACACATCTTAACTTCTAGCTTGCTCTTAATCTCATCTTTTTCTACTTTATTACAATTAAATAGCATCATCTCCACTTTGTCTCAATTTATTTGTAAACCTGTAATTTTTCCAAATTCTGTTAAATGTTTTTTAATCTGGTCCATAACCTTAACTGGATTCCTTATTGTTAATAATGTATCATCTGCAAATAAGCTAATCTTCATTTTTTCTCAAATCCTATACATTTTATTAAATTATCATTTCAAATACTATTTGCTAGCAGTTCTATAATTAAAGCAAACAATATTGGAGAGAAAGGGCAACCCTGTCTAGTACCTCGGCGTAGGGATATTTGTTCTGCTACAACATCATTCACTATCACCATTGCAACATTTTCTGAGTATAATTGGTTTATTATACAGGGTGGTGCAGAGAAACGGGAAATTTTGGAACTAAGAGTTTGCGACCCTGGTACATTGGCAATTGTTTGGAGCCAGTGCAACCTCATTTAGAACCCCTTGTTATTACTTGTAATGGATCAGTGGAGTGGTGCACAACGAGTGTTCACTGTAAAAGCCTTTTATAATAATGGTGATAATAATGACTGCTGCACAAAGGGAATTTTGGTGTCATTACCAGTTAGGATGTCATGATTATGTCCTGTCTGCTCATGAGATTACAACATGGGTGCATAATTTCGAAGAAACGGATTCAGCCTTAAAAAAAGAAGTCCCCAGTGCTGTTTAAATGGCCTGCACACCAGAGGATACTGAGGCTGTTCGAGCTGCCATTGTGAGGAGCCCTCACTGCTCCTTTTGATAACATGTATCATCGCTACATTTGGAGGGGTTGCAATACTGCACAAGTTGAAGTTCCATCCCTACAAGTTGCAGATTGTGCAGGAACTCAAACCCAATGACCATGTGTTGCATCAACAGTTTGGGAACAATTGCTGGCATTCCTCTTGACATGTTACATCAGAGTGATACAGAATTTCAACAACACACTGTCAGAATGTGTACGCAGAAATGGACAACACCTTCATGATGTTATCTTCAAGACATAAAATGAATATTGAATGGATATCGGTTAGCATCATTAATTGCATATCCTGTACAATACATTTTCATCATAAAATGTATTTTCTAATGTGTTTATTAGTGCATTGAACATCAATTGAAAATTTCCCATTTCCCTGCACCACCCTGTATTTCTAAATCCTATACAAACCCCATTTTTCTTTTAATATCTTTATTGTTGCATGTTCCTCTGGGCCTTCAGTATCGTCACCTAAAAAGGATTGTTGACAGCCAGAATACTAAAGCCAGGACTAAGAAAAAACAAAAGAAGCAGGTTGCCCTTATCTTCACCTGCCTCACAAACAGTTGAAAGAACTGGGAGAATTTCAAGTTTCCAATATGGTTGGGCTGCAATGAGTGGGTTTTTATTTGATCAGGAGTGTTCCAAAAGTCTCCGAGTGTGCAACTGTCTCAACTTCTTTTCGAGGAATGTAAGAAGCTGCCTTACACTGCGTCAGACCACTGGTCTGTCTAGCCAGTATTGTTGATATTGACTGGAAGCAGCTCTCCCAAATTTCACACAGGAATTTATTTTATTTTATTTATTAAAACATTTTTATGCCGCCCCATTCGCCAAAGCCTCAGGGCGGCTTACAACAATAAGTTAAAACAATTATAATATAAATCAAAAATATAAACATTAAATTAAAAATACAAAAATACAGTATAAAATAAGCCGCCCTGGCCAGATAAAATCCAATAATATTAACAGTTAAAATGCCGCTTGAATAAAAAGGTCTTTGCCTGGCGCCGAAAAACAAATAATGACGGCACCAGGCGGACCTCTCTGGGGAGCGCGTTCCATAACTTAGGCGCCACCGCAGAGAAAGCCCTCCTCCGAGTACCCACCCTCCTAATTTCTTTCACGGAGGGTTCCCGGAGAAGGGCCTCCCCTGCCGATCTCAAGGGGCGGCTGGGCATATATGGATGCAAGCGCTCCTTCAGGTAACTAGGACCCAAGCCGTTTAGGGCTTTATAGGTCATCACCAACACCTTGAATTGGGCCCGGACTTCAATGGGGAGCCAGTGAAGCTGACGGAGAACTGGAGTCATGTGAACATAACGCCCAGTCCCCGTCAGCAGCCTGGCAGATCTATTTTGAACCAATTGAAGTATCCGGACCGTCTTCAAGGGTAGCCCCACGTAGAGCGCATTACAGAAGTCAAGACGGGACGTCACCAGTGCATGTGTCACTGTCGCGAGGCAGTCGTACTCCAGATAGGGGCGCAGCTGGTGAATCAGCCGAAGCTGGAGGAAAGCGCTCCTTGCCGCTGCTGTCACCTGAGCTTCTAGTGAAAGCTCCGGGTCGAGGAGCACTCCCAAGCTGTGGACCTTGTCCCTAGGAGGGAGTGCAACCCCATTCAGAACAAGGATCAGTTCACCCTCTCTGAAGCCCGAACCACCAACCAACAGGACCTCTGTCTTGTCTGAATTGAGCTTCAGTTTATTTTTCTAGCCCAGCCTGGGTATGTTGGGGATTGAACTTGAGAGCTTCTGCCTGTGAAGCACATGCTTTACAGCTGAACCATGACCCTTCCTCTTTGAAATTTGAATTATTTTGGTTAGGCATTGATTTGTTATCATAAACTAACTTGAGAATTGTTAAAGTTGCAAGGTATTCTACAAATATAGTAAATAAAAAATAAAGATCCTTGGTTGTTGCATAATGGACATTGTTTGCTTAGACCAGTGGTCCCCAACTTTTTGGCACTAGGGACCAGTTTTATGGAAGACAATTTTTCCATGGACCATAGTTTGGGGGCAGGGGAGCAGGTTCAGAATGATTCAAGCACATTACATTTATTGTGCATTTTATTTATATTATTATTATTACATTGTAATATGTAGTGAAATAATTATACAACTCAGCATAATGTAGAATCAGTGGGAGCCTCCCCACAACCTGCAGCCCTCCAGCCCAGCCCTTACCTGCTTCCCAGTTCCCTCATCACTTGCACATGCCCTCCCTGGCTTATCCATGCCACTTGCTACCCAGCTCTGCTGCCGCCAGTGCCACCGCCGCTGCCATAGCTCTCTCCTCCTTTCAAAGCCCAGGACCCAAAAAGGTCCTAATGATAATCTGTATTTGCAGCTGCTCCCCAGTGTTGATGCTAGTACTGGGGAGCAGCTGCAAATGCAGATGAAGCTTGGCTCACTCCTGCTGTGTGTCCCGGTTCCTAACAGTTCACGGACCAGAACTGGTCCACAGCCCAGCAGTTGGGGACCCTGGTTTAGACTCTTTAATACTTTTTCAGAACGTAAGAAAATGTACAGTAGGACTGACAATTGACTGTTTTGTTTTGTTTTCTTCTCAATGAAACTCCATCTCTACTTCCAAAATGTTTCTTGCTTGGATTTTTAACAATATATGCCCTTTCATTCAATACTTGTGATAGTCCACTGCTTTGCAACTGCAGGATGAGCCTGTAAAAACTCTTTTCAGTAACTGAACCATCAAATACTGAGATTTCTAGCTACCGGTTCAACAAATAGCAGAGATCTAGTCCATCAGGTGCTAAGTGTGATAAAATAAGAAAAAATGAGGCAAGAAACTGAATTCATTGCCTTTGCCTTTTTTGCCTCAGGCAGATGCAGCAAAGCAACTATGCTCTCAATTTCTAAAGCAAGTTTCTGATTTTTGTTTGCCTGCCCATTATTTTTAATATGGAGTGTGTTAATTGGATAGTAAGAAGTCAGCAGTATGTACCAGTTCACACTCCAAGGTTGATTTGGAGGACTGGAAACAGGACTTGTGCTTGTGTACTTTATCCGAACCAGAACTGGAAAACAGTTCCATGCCATGATTTCCAATCCTTGTTGGAAGGTCACGTGCAGATCATGGTTTGGAAAGAGCACACAGCCACAATACTTGTTAGCATTTCTCTAGGCAATGGGCTGGGTTATATCACGCTAATTCGGTAGAATGGATAGTGCTGGCAGACCCCCAGGAGGTTTAAATTACAGAGAGTGGAGAGTATTTGGAGCATTGGTTCAGAGCACATGCTGTTTATTAATCACTTCAGCCAGTTACATTGCTGGATTCGCACATCACAACAACATGTATCCATTGTGCATAATTAGAGAATTGAGCCAACACGTGCAGGGGTGATTAAAAAGCCACTGCGGGTTATTAGTCACCCTCATGTTGTGCAAATTTGGTCATTCTCTAGATGGTAAGAGCTATCAAAAATTATGTAAAATTGTAAACACTTCTTAGAGTCTTGTTTTTCAACATCCAGAAAAAAAGAAATATCAGATAAATTGGGTAATCATTATAAAAAACCCGTGTGTGCATGAATGCATACTTAAATGGAACAAGAAAAATGTTGGGAGAATGAAACCTTCACATTTCTTTCCTTCAAACATTTTTTAGTTTGGATTGTGCTATTAAAACTTCAATTCATATTTTGAATGAACAATTCTAGTACTCTGCTACAATTTTGGTAGCTGCAAAAGAGCTTCCATTTGGCTGTACACAAAATTTCTTTTATAATATTTTTAAAAATCATCACATCTTGTTCTTGAAGCTGAAGTGATTCTTCAAGCAAAGGAAAATAAGTTTGCCACCATCCATGTGCTGTGCAAAAAAGCAACCACACAATGCATTCAGTTGTAACAGGCCTCAGGGCCTGTCAGTGCTCCATCTGGTGTATCCAACTAAATGATAGCCACCATAGTTCACAAAAGAAAAGGGGCATATAAATGCAGGCATAAGAGCTGACTAATTTGCCTTGAGGGGAGAATTTTCCTTTTTCTCCCAAATGGTATAATCAGTAATATACCCTGTGCAGCTGAGCAAGGATTAAACTGATTAAGGTTTTGCATACAACACGTCTCTGAACCACTCCCTATTATCTATGCCCAGAGGACCAATAATTTATTACCAACAGGGTCCTGTCTAAAGGATGTAAGTGACAGGTGGAATTATCTCTGGCTGCTTTTAAGCTTGGGGAGTGGATCTATCTTAAACTTACTGAAACCTTTTATTTATCATTCCTCTCAGGGGCCCTCAGGTTATTATGACATGCAGTCCCAAGGCACTTGGCCTCCAAATCCACTAATTGCAAGCTAGCACAACATAGTTCCTGCGGTGTGGTCTACCAACCTGCCAAAGGCTGCATTTACAAGTGTTCTTCAAAGACAAGAATATGCAGTTGTCTCATTGTGTTATCACAATATGGCATTGAACTCCAGCTTTACAAAGGATCTGTGCATCTGCATGTTTTGATTTCTGAGTGACTAGGTCTGTAGGCTGAATCAATTCAATCAGCTTTTATGTTAAGACCTTGTTTTTTATTGGTTTACAAGTACTGTTCTTATGCCAAAAAATGGCTTACCGTCCAGGAGTCATTACATTTATACTCCTGATATTAAAAAAAAGAAAGCTGATATTCAGGACTTGAACACTTAAAAGTATTCTTGCACCCACCAGGGTTGATAGCAGGCTGAAGATTTAGGGAAGTGATGGGAAAAGTTACCATGTGGTGACTGGAGGTCATGAGGGATGATTATTAGTACACAAGCCATAAAAGCTCTATCCGTTGAACTCTGGGGATTCTTTGGTGAGTGAATGGATGCAGAAAATCGTACCAGCTATTAAATTTTATGCAGATTGTACAAGATTTTCAAGCCATCTGTATGGAAAAACATAACCCTTCGGTGTAAGCAGACTGACATTTGGTTTCCTTTGTGCCAAATGTAAAAATTTGTAATGCCACATTGAGTACCTTGGTCTCTTATACATTGAACTGGTAGGGCATGCAACAAAATATTGCAGTGTGGAGTGTCCTGTTCAGTGTTGTAGCCACACCTTCCAGGATACTTCATTCTTTCTTCTCAGTATGAGCATGTTCACACACAAAGGTTTTTCATTTCTCCTCCAGTAAACTCAGTGTTCTGTGGGCACCAAGCCCTCTGAAAACCGTGGCATCACTCAAGTAGGCTGATAACCTACACATTGTTTTTCAGTGACCCTATTCTGTCTATATTCCTGTTGGCAATAATCAAGCGAATTTGCCATATGAGTCAACTTTATACATGCCTTGCAAAAATATTCAACATTGTGGAATAACTATTTCAGATTGTGTTGTGTTACAACCTGGAGTTGAAACAGATTCAGTTGGCATTATTATCACTTGATGTACATAATATACTCAAAACTGTGAAGATACAAAATATTTTTATCCTGACAGAAAAGATGAGTAAACAGAAACAAACTGGCACTTCTTGCCCTTGTTTGTATCCTTTACTTATTATCTCTGTTGAATAAATTGAAGTTCTCAATAATTTTAATGATAAATTCTGCAGTATTCTGGAAGTCATCCTGTTCTGATACAGTATGTTGACTGTCAGTAATATATAAATAAAGGTTTGCCCCACTGTTGGAAATCCAAGCAAAGGCTGTTCCTCTCTCAGGAATTGCTTTTTCCAAAATACTATCCACATGCCCTTTTTTTGCTGTCTATAACTTTGGAAAAATATCCACACTTATATAACTACAACTGAAGGGTAATTTCAACTGTAAAGTTTTGCTGTGTAATCCAGTTAAACATAAACTCATTAATTCTGTTGCCTTCAAGAAGCTTGCAGTTCTGTGTGATAATATAAAAGTGCTGAATTAATAAAATGATCTCTAGAAAGTTGTTACTTGGGGCCATTGTAGTATCTTCCTTCAAGGGGAAGTTTAGTCTTAAACAATGTGATGTGATGTTTTACTCCAATGAGTATATTTCGCTCTGTTGAATAACAAAATAATTGCTTCTATTATTTAGGGTTAAATTCTTTCGTAATATATTGCAGCAGGGCTCAGAAATAATAAACATACAATGTGTTGCAATATAAATATTGCAATGCCTTCTACCATTCTAGTCTTCATCAGAACTATCTAGTATCATTTGGCTAAATCATGGCTGCAACTGGTAGTTCTAGTGTAAGACCATAAGAAAAGACAGGCTGGATCACATCAAAGACCCATCTAGTCCAGAGTTCCATACAAGTGATGACAAACCAGCTGCCTTCAGGATCTCTCAGGCTGGTTGGGTACAAGACCTCTGCTTGCCCAAGCACCTCGGCTGCTGGTGCCAGCTTTGCTAAAGGAGATATTACATAGCCATCAAGCATAGTAGCTACTGATAGATTCTTCTTTCACAAGTCTAATTCCCCTTTTTAAGCCATCCAAATAGGTGGCCTTCACTACTTCCAGTGTATTTCATAGTTCAGTTGTGTGAAAAAGTACTTCCTCTTGTCTGTCCTAAACCTTCCCCCTGTCAGTTTCATGAGTTGTTCAAGTGTTATGGGGCAGAGAGAAATTTCTCCCTCTCTGTTTTCTTCACTGCATGCATGATTTTTAAACCTCTATAATGTCTCCCTTACTTGACTTTTTTCTAAGTTGAACAGTCCCAGTTGTTGTAGTTGCTTCTCATATGGCAGATGCTCAAGCTCCCTGATCATGTTTGTTGCCCTTTTCTATATTTTCGGTGATACCCTTATTCCAGTGAAGCAGCTAGAATTGGGCAGAGTATTCTAGGTACAGTCATACCAAGGATTTGTATAGGGGGACTAAGATCTTGGTAGTTCTATTTCTATTGCATCCTTCACTATGTCTAGCTTGGAGTCTGCATTTTTCACAGCAGTCACACACTGGACCAACATTCATTGAGTTTTCCACTACTTCCCCCTGACCCCTTTATTGCTCAGTCACTATTAGCTCAGCTTCTATCAGCATATGCTTGTAGTTGGGAGTTTTTGCACCAACATGCATTACTTTGCACTTACCTATATTGAACTGCATTGGTCATTTTGATGCTCAGTCTCCCTGCTGGGCGAGATTCCTTTCAAATGCCTCACAATCCTTATGGTCTTGACCATCCAGAATAGTTTGATGTCATCAGCAAATTTAGCCACTTCACTACTTACTCCTAATTCCAGATCATTTATGAATACATGGAAAAACATTGATCTTCATACAGAATGCTGTGGGACTCTACTTATTACATCTCTCCATCAGGAGAAGTTGCCATTTATTCCCACCTTCTGTCTTTTGTTTGTTACCCAGTTAATGAACCATAAGTGGGTGGTGGTGGTTGTTGTTAGTCGCTAAGTCATGTCCGATGCATCGTGACCCCATGGACAACATTCCTCCTTGCCATCTATTGTTCCCAGCATTAAGCTCTTCTCCAGGGAGTCCTTCCTTCTCATTAGGTGGCCAAAGTATTTGAGTTTCATCTTCAGTATCTGGCCTTCTAAAGAGCAGTCAGGGTTGATCTCCTCTAGGACTGACTGGTTTGATCACCTTGCAGTCCAAGGGACTCGCAGGAGTCTCCTCCAGCACCACAATTCAAAGGCCTCAATTCTTCGGTGCTCAGCCTTCCTTATGGTCCAACTTTCACAGCCATACATTGCAACTGGGAAAACCAGTTGCCTTGACTGTACGCACTTTTGTTGGCAGGGTGATGTCTCTGCTTTTTAGGATGCTGTCTAGATTTCTTCCAAGGAGCAAGTGTCTTTTAATTACTATGTCCCTAAAAACACTTCATGTACCAGAGGACTGGAACATGCCCAGTATAACACCAATTTTAAAAAGGGGAACCAGGCTGACTTTGGAAAATTTACAGGCCAGTTAGCTTAATATCTGTTATGGGTGAACTGCTTGAAAATTTTCATAAAGATACCATCAGTAAGCACATAGAGGAATAAATCCTGATGAGAAAAAATAATCATGGCTTCCACAAGGGGATGGCTAGTTACACTAACCTACTGGAGTTCTCTGACAGTGTCGATAAGCATGTAGACCAGGGTGATCCAGTAGACATTGTTTAGTTGGACTTCCAACAGGCTTTTGACAAAGTGCCTCAACAGCTCCTGAGCAAACTAAGCAGCCATGGAATAAAAGGGTGGGCATCAAACAATTGAAGGCAAAAGAAGAAGGGGACGGCAGAGAATAAGGTAGTTAGATGGAGTCACTGAAGCAGTTGGCGTGAGCGTAAGTGGATTCCGGGGGATGGTGGAGGACAGGAAGGCCTGGAGGAATGTTGTCCATGGGGTCACGATGGGTTGGACATGACTTCACGACTAGCAACAACAACAAATACAGGGTGGTGCAGGGAAATGGGAAATTTTCAATTCACGGTCAATGCATGAATAAACACATTACAAAATACATTTTATGATTAAATGTATAGGATATGCAATTAATGATGCTAATCAATATTCATTCAATATTCATTTTATGTCATGAAGACAACATCATGAAGGTGTTGTCCATTTCTCTGTACACATTCTGACAGCCTATTGTGAAAATTCTGTATTGCTTGATGTAACATATCAAGAGGAATGCCAACGATTTCCTCTTCAATCCCCCTTTAAATATCTACATTAGAACAGAGGTTTTGAAAGAGGTGTCATCAGGATGCCGACAACACATATCTTAATCTCTTGACTCCATAATTCAAACTCAGGGAGCCATTCGAATTAATAAATTGGCATCTTGCATTAGTTTAAGAGTGGCTGGACTGAACAAATGAAAACTTAATCCGGAAAGGACAACTGTATTGCTGGTCAGGTAATCTGAAAATGTGGGAGAAGCACAACAGACAAGATGATTCTGGAGTTGCCTTTTTGGAGGAGATCTACCAGGCTGCGTTTAACCCTAAATGTCCTATATGATGCAAGGGATTAGTCTATATGTCCTATAAGATCCCACTGAACTGTTTCTATAAAAATATTTCTTTAAATTTTAATGTTTTAATAAGCAGCTTTCTGATGTCGTAAATTCAAATTAGTAACATTCCAGTATTTAAATTATATTTTAAAATTTAGTATTTTGATATTTTAGATGCTGCTTTTAATTATCTGAATTGATATCACCAGTGTTGTTTTTGTAAGAGAAAAGGTGCCGGAACTCATGAAATTATTTACCTTTCGCACGTAGTCAGTCACTGTACACACGCACACACATCAGTTCTGTAATGAAACATAATGGTTGCCACTCAGTGTGCGACCACATGACCAGTCACAAGCCAATCAGTGCCACAAGCTGAGCAGCGCCATCACAACCAGCATGGACAAAGTATGCATGCATCAGATTCGACACACAAGCAGCCCGCATGCACCCTTTTAATGATTTTGCCACTGACCGGCTACGCTCAACAGGGTGATTCAAATCCACATGGACCAAACATCAAATTTTCAAAAGTTACTTTTAAAACTTGGAAAATCTGTTGAAAAAAGGTGCCGGAACTCCATTCCAGTGCGTTCTATGACAAAAAAAGCATTGGATATCACAATTTCCATTTGAAATTACAATTTTATATTGTAGAAATAATATGTCCAAGACCAAGAGAAAGCCTAAGAGGTTAGGGATTTTGTTCAACTTTCAGAAAAGGAAACTGAGATGAAACAATGTTAATGTTCAAATATTCAAAACTATATATTTTGAGGCTGGTTTCCTTCCCTCTTCTTTCAAGCAGATCAATTTAAGAGTCATCTGACAACAGTCTTTATCATGTCTAAAGTGGCCAGCTAGGCTGGCTTTATGCTACAAAAGGATTATTGCAGAGTTCATGTTGTTTTTGTTGCTATGTGCTGTCAAATCATTTCTGATTTATGACAACCCTATGTATGAAAGTGCTCTAAAATGCCCTGTTTGTGACAGCCTTATTTGGTTCTTGTAATTCAAGTCAGTGCCTTCCTTTATGGATTCAATCCCTCTCATATTTGGTCTTTCTTTTCTTCTCCTGCTTTTTACTTTTCCTAGCCTGGTTGTCTTCAACAAAGATATGCCCAAAAATTATAGCCTCAGCTTTATAATTTTTGCTTCTAGGGAAAGCGCTGGATTGTTTTGATCTAGGACCCATTTTTGATCTCAGACCCTGTCCACTTTTTTCACTGTCCAGTTTTCATACCTGGAATGTAGTCTTGTGTATTGAGGTCATGGGGCATGGAATTCCACCTTAAATTAGTCTTGGTACATAAAAGCTTCCTGGAGTTTATTTCCATGTGATGAACAGGAATACAGTAGTGTAGATGATCTTTGCCTTGGTCTTCAATGATACATAATTATTCTTTTCTAGCTTTTCTAGTTTCTTCATTGTTGTCCTTTGATATCTCAGGTCTTCAAATTTCTTGGCTACAGTCTCCATTTGAGTTTATGACTAAGCCAAGGTATGTAGCTCTTTCACAATTTCAATTGCTTCATTGTTAACAGTACAGTTCTGTCATTCTTCTGTAGTCATGATTTTTCTTTTCTTAATGTTCATCAGAGTTCATTAACAAAAGCTATCAGTGAAGTTAATTAAGCAAATGACTCATGCCAAAAAGTTGATACCATACTGAACTCTCTTTCCTAATCAACCATAGTTAGTTTCATCCTTAAGATGCTTTTTGCTGTTTGTGGGCCAGCAGGAACACATTTTAACTCATTTTTTCTGCTCATTTGATAGGACTCTAGGACTGATCAAGTTGCATTCACCCTATTTTTTCTATCTTTCCAGCAGTGTCTTCCTCAGAAGATTAGTTTTTCCTATTCTTACCAACTTCTTTCCTTATCTCAGAGTATGCTGACCTTGGCTTTTCAGCTAAGAAATCTAATGCCACATTGTCTAGTTCAGATTCATACTCTGAGGTAACCAGCTTGGAATGCTGTATTTTGGAAGAAGTGGGTCTAGTACTTACAGTTACCAGAACTGTCAGGGTGTACATGTTGATTTGTGGTGGCCACCATGTTTCCCCACAATGACCTGGCATGGCACTAGTATTGGCATATTCTGAGGAAGAAAATGACAGCCAAGGAGACCTCTGTCAGTGCTGCTGTTTCCATCATCACCACTGGTAATTATATATATTAAATAGTATTAGTATTATTATTATTAAAGTAAGGAATCAATACACATTTCCAAACTATTCCCTTCAAGTGTGCATTTCAAACGTGCATTGATACATTTTTGAAAAGACAATGTTGGAACATTCCAGGAGTAAAGCACGATATTTTGATTTGCACATCCTTCTAGGAGATGAAGATTGCCTTCATTTTTCTTCCCTCCCTCTTTTTTTCAGAGATTAGAAGTATCCATCCTCTTGTACCCATCCTCTTGGATTTTGTAAAGCACAATATAATTTCATTGTGCTATATAAATAATGTTTTATGGCTTATTTAAAATAAGACAAAACAATAAACAGACACGATGAGGCCCAGACCCTGTTCTCCCTGTGGTTGCTGAAGTTGGGACCACTCAGAATCTACAAAGGACTTTTCCTGGCTGATCTCAGTGGATTGCCACAATGGACAAATCCAAAGAAACTGTTCAAATAATCATTAAAGATAGGTATTGTAGTAGAACTATCCAAATCACTGTATTTCTTGGTGCTTGTAATTTGTGAAATGTTCCTCAGCACTCCTTGCCCCTTAATGATTACATTTCTTTATCAAATGTGTCAGTTAATTCTTTTACCACAGCAAGATATTCTCCTTGAGCATAGGTAGCACTTACGCACTATTAAAGTCTATTTTATTGCTACTGAATTGGCAGCATATAATAGGAAGCAATTGTTTGGCCTCTAGACAGTATCTGAGGGGCCATAGGTTGTTTCATATTCCTGTTTCCAAGATCACTGACAGCACTCCAACCTCAGAGCTCCACCCTCTTCCCCTTGCAGGAAGGAACTGTGTAGCTGTTTTCCAAGGTCATGAAGCATTCTGATGAATGAGGAGAGGTGGAGACTGAAAAGGCTAAGATAAAAGTTATCCTGAGACCTCCCAGCCAGCTGCCCCCCCAAAACCCAACATTATGATTAAGCAGGCCAAAAAGCTCATCCAGTGAAAATACAGAACTGGAGGATGGAGAGGGAAAGAATGCCTCTGCACTTTGAATTCAGGCCTCATGATCACCGCAGTAGTGCCCTTAAAGATCAAAATGCTAACTAATAGAAGAAAGATGCTATACTATCGTTAAGTGACCTGAAATTGAGAAATCTCACCAGTTTTATATCATCTACTCTGGCTACCAATGGAAGTCTGGGCCCAATTTAAAGTGCTTGTACTTAGATATAAAGCCCTAAACAGCCTGGGTCCTGGATAACTTGAAGGACTGTCTTCTCCCATATGCCCCTACCCATTTGTTAAGACCAAGTGAAGAGGTCCTTCTTAAAAAGCCAATTACCAGGGAGTTAAGGGGAATGGTGGCTAGAAGAAGGACCTTCTTGGTGGTTGTACCCCACCTCTGGAATAGGCTCTCTAAAAAGGTGCACTTGGTGCCATCACTGTTATCATTTTGGTGAAGGCATATCTCTTCTCTGGCTATTTTAATTGTTGATTTTAGTAGTAAATTGATTTTAGTTGATTATATTTCTGTTTACAGTTGATTTTAATTTAAATTGGTTTATTTAAAGTTTTTATGTAATAGTTTAATTTTGTTGGACTATGCTTTTATATTTTGGATATGCTGTTAATGATTTAGTGCTATTGATTTTAGAATGCTATGTTGCTTTAATTGTTGTAAGCTGCCTGGAGAGCCCAAGTATGGACTATTGTAGTGTCATATAAATTGAATAAATAAATGTTTATGCTTGCTTGGTGGAACTTCTGAGACAGTTGATTGCAGTTATTTCATTTGTCAGTGAAGTTTTATTTTGTTCCCCATGCTTATTTCTTATGCTATATTCTTCAGAATAACAATTTCTGCCATAAGTTTTTCAAACTCCTATCTGGGCTAGTAAATACCTAAAAAAAACTTTTGAAATCAATAGTTGTTGGAAATCCATATACTGCTCAGTTAAATAGGCTCAATTACTTTAAATTGTATATTAGGTTTAAATATATTTTTACAGAATTAATCTTTAGGTAAACAACTTTTTCAGAATAATAGTAAAAATACTAACTTGTATCCAGTTGTGGCTTCTCAATATTGTAAAGTCCTATTGATTTTTTCCCCAATCTCCCTTACCTACTTTAAACTTCTATACCGTATGCCATTTTGTTCCAGAAAATCCTCAGCTCTCAGAAACGGCTTTTGAGGAGGATGCATGGGTGACTAAGGTGGTAGAATCTGCAGAAATTAGTTGCACTGCTTTGCATAAGTGGTACTGGTTCCCTTAGTGCAGGAATGGGCTACCTGTGATCCTCCAGATACTGTTGGATTACAACTCCCATCAGCCATACCTGACATAGCCAGTTGTGAAAGATGATGACATCGAAGTCCAGCAACATCCAGAAAGTCACAAGTTGCCCACCCCATCCAACAATAAATCTACTGTTGGATACAGCCCACTAATTCGTGTAAGAAATGAGCAATCTGTTTCATTAATCTTACTTTGGAAGGCATGCTATACATACCCTATCTATTTTTAAAAAGCCAGTAAGTGAACAGCATCCATGCTCATAAATGTTTAGTACCTTGAAAGATATCAACAAAACTTATTTGTAACTTGTATATATGCCTGACATGTAACCTAATTTGTAACCATTTTGTTTTTCAGATTATCATGGATACCAAAAATTATTGGATATATTTAATAATTGTTGAAAGCATACTAAATTGATCACTTACCCCTCAATCCTGCCCCCCAACTCCCCCTGAAACTGCAAACACAGGGTTGTGTGTTTTTGTAAAGCTTATTTCAAATATGATTGAAATGTGTGTTTCACGCTTACAAGAACCATTTAGCCATATTAGTTGCACAAAACCTTCCTTGAAAGGCCAAGATAGGTAGCTGTCTAAAAACAATAAAAAGTAAGAAAAACATATGAGGATTGATTGTATAAACGAGAAAGACTTCCCATGGTGATTAGTTTTGCTTTTATCATGGCTGTTAAATTCTAGTCACCTGAACCTTTTAGCCCATCACTAGAAAGGGGAATTTTGCAAAAAACCTTTTTTTTTCCTAAAATTTTCATGTCTGCACTGATTTGGCATTGCCAAAATAATGAAATAGAGAAAAAAGGAGATGTAGTTAAGTGCACCAGAGGACTTGGTTAAATTTCCATAAATTAAATTTCAATCAAATGAAAAAACAATGATTTAGGTCCTTAGTCCTATGAAGCATGGATATGGAAGAAATTATGTGGATGTTAGACTCAGGGGAAAGAAACTGATTTGGCAAATTCCTGTTAAGCAAAGAGGGGATGAATGAGGTGAGGAAGCAGAAAGCCAAACAGTAAATTGTAAATTGGGTAAGCTGGATACTGCTCCATTTTTTTCTAGCCTTATTGGGGAAATCTTAAGATAAACCTATACTAAGCTAGGTGATGGAACCGTAAAGTGTAGTTGCAAGGAACAGATTATCCATAGCCACGAAATACACCAAATTATGCAGTTCGTTTGTGTTTTCTAGGATTGTGAAATTGGCAAGCTTCATTTAGCTTCTTTGCCTCATATACCAAAATGGCTGGGCAGTTTGCAGAGCAGTATCCAGAAGGCCATTCTTCCCCCTGCAAATCAAATAGGGAGATAAGAAGGGCTGACGATTTCAGTCATACAGCTGTACCACAGATATTCTATATATTCAGAAACTAGGGGATCATTCAATATTTGCTTCTTCTTTCCAGCAACTTTTGCAAGGATCCCATGTACTGCAGCTAGTAGACCCTAATTGGAAAGTTTTTGACCTCCTCCTACTTTACATTATAGGAATGTAACTAAATATTTCTAAAATTTTATGGAACAAATCTATTTTATTGATCGCATTTGAAATTACATCTCTTTTGTGTTAGAAGTTTATCCCTTTAATTTGGGTAGGTTTTGTTTCAACAAGATGGGAATGTTACTGACACAGTTTTGGTTTTGCCTGGTATTACCTAAGCAAGCAAAAGAAATCATTAATGACTTACGTTGTAATGGAGTGTACTCCTTTACTTGGATACAAATGCTCAGTCTAATTTCATTGCACCAAGAATTTCATATGATGTTTGGTTTTGGGGTTCATAAAGATGACAACACTAATTGGTTTAAAAAGAAAATGAAGCCATCAATACTGTCTTTGTAGCTTTATAAATGGGCTGTTTTTCCTGAAAGTGCTGACCAACTTGTAGGTCTTAATGGAATAAATATTTGAAGAAGAATTAACTACCTTGTAGGAAACTTGCTGAAAGGGCAGGGAGCAACTCTTCCAAGTCTATCTGATCAGTAGCCAAATATATTAGAATACAGCAAGTGTAGAACATTCAAAAATAAAGCTTACAACTTTATTGCTTTAGAAAATTCTGCATTTTCTGCTGCAGTTCAGGGAAGGATTAAGCTTAATTCTGTTCTTTTAATACTGTTCTGTTTGTTTGTTGGTGTTTGTTGTTGTTTGTTGTTCAGGCTCATGATGACTCCCTGCTTCAAATCTGTGTAGATCCTAATAAGATCCTAATAAGATAGAATAAACAGCAAATGGCTCTGTGATATGGCCACCAATTCAATCTAAAGCTCACTGAATGTTTGCATTGAGACAAAGAGTGGGTAACACAAATTCATACTGTGACCAAAATCATTCATTCATTCATTCATTCATTCATTCAGATAGATAGATAGATAGATAGATATAAAAATGCAAGATGTTGCATCATTATGATTAAGCACAACTGCAACACAGCAAATAATCAGAGTGGATAAAAATCAATGATTTCTTTTTTTAAAAGGCATTAAAAATTAAATTGGATTTTTAACATTTAAATCAGAATTTTTGATTTAAATTGGATTTTTAAACTAAAATGCTTTTTGAAGAAATATCTATCTAAAGATAGTTTTCTGTTTAAGACATATTATAGTCCAAAGGTTATTCATTATGAAATCAGGATTAGTTTTTCATTTTCATATTCATAATTTTCATAATTTGAATATTCATGCAATGTATAAATCTTTAGGCAAATGAATTCTATCAATCCATGCACAATGTCATGTTCTTCCAGAGGTTTTTGTAAGACTATTGGGCATTTTTTCTATCTAGAAGATATTATATGGATGCTTGGTTTTACAGTTCTCAAAACTGAATTTGTGTCTGCAGAGATCACATGCCTCTTCTTCACAGAAATAATGTTATAAAGTAAACATACACAGTTGAGAAAAACACCTTAATTCCATTGTTCCTTTGCAAATGTATGTACACGGAATCAAGTCCTTACCTCTTAAGTGCTAAGTTTCAAAAAATTCAATGAACAGAAGAAGATTGTTGGGAGCAGAAAAAGCTAAGTGTGAAGAGGGAGGGTCAAGCAGCAAAACTGAAAGGGAAACCTTTTGAGCAGATTATTCCACAAGTCTTTGGATCTTTTTGTGTATAGCCTGAGGTTTATCATATTATTCTTTCCCTGAAGAAGAAAACCTGTGATGGCATCAGGCTGTAAAAGAGACCCAACTTGAGAATATTTTAATGAAGTTCCTCTAATGACAAGGCAGGCAGGCAGGCATGTATGCAAATTATGTAGAAAACCAAGAT
Organism: Varanus komodoensis; assembly: GCF_004798865.1. NCBI lineage: Eukaryota > Metazoa > Chordata > Lepidosauria > Squamata > Varanidae > Varanus > Varanus komodoensis. The sequence continues at coordinate 23,574,613 of NW_025335798.1, forward strand.
TTAAAACTAGTTTTACTGGCTAGTGATTTAAATCAATGTGACTGAATCAAATCCAATCTGCAAGTCATAGTATATAATGTTTCACTGTATGACTTAGCAGTTTATGCAACCTGCTTTGGTAAACAGTAGAGAGTAGCAGCATTAAAACCTAGTAGGTTCACATAACTTTAGATCAAATGCATCATCATCTGCTATTGTGTACTGTTTTCAGTGAACCGATTTATTTTTCCAGTGCTGGTGCTTTACACAGTATTCTTGCCCAACTGCTGGTGTTGATAAATACTAGTAAAAGCGAACATTTCAGTAATGATAATAATAAAAGGTAGGTAGTTCTAATAACTCAATAGTCTATTGAGTTATTATTTTAAATTGATACATGAAAAAGGTGTTGTTGACTGGTCTCACAAGCCTGTTAGACAGTGTCTCAACCCAGAAGTGAAGGTAGAAGAACTAGAACACTTTTTGCACAATCTGAAAAATCAGTCATCTCTACTCCTGGCATTGTCTGGAAGAGCATAGGAGTCTGTGAAATTCCAGTTCTGAAATCATGAAATTTCAAACTGGGACTCTGAAGGACCCCTTTGCAGCCAGTGTGGGAAGAACCACACCAGCTTGCCTCCATCTCCAGGTTGCAAGTGATCCTCAGAAAAGGGTTAAAGGAGCATGTTGTGCAGGAGTGGGGAGGGGAGAAGGCTTGAGGCCACAGGCTGAAGTTGGACTTTCCTGTTGGCCTTCCAGTGTCTCTTCATCTACCTCTCCAGTACTTTATCTAGATAGCTGAAAATACCATCTACATAAAACATCTTAGTCAAAATATGACAGGGATTGCCACCACTGTAGCTTTCACTGGGCACAGGATGCACACGAGGCTCTTGAGTTTATAGTCTTTCGTGTACTGAGGTTATGGGGTATAGAATTCCACCTTAAATTAGTCTTGGTACATAAAAGCTTCCTGGAGTTTATTTACTGCATCACATAGAATGTACTTTGTATTACAAATACTGACTCTGAATGGCTGATTTCAGCACTTGCTGATTTTGAAAATATTCTATTTACAAAATAGTGTTCTCAAAGTATTGTGTTATGAAAACGAGAAAGGTTTCCTATATATTGTAAACTTTGTATGTCATAACCTTAAAAAATTTAAAAAACTTAATTCATTGCTATGTATTTTTGGTCATAATACATGGAAAAGCTCATTTCTCAATGTATCTCAGGATGAACTAAGATGCTGGTACCACAGTGATTTGAAGGTAAGGACTGCATGGGAAAAAAGTGACAGCCTTTTCCTAATTAAGTAGAGTATGATTAGTCAAGCAAATGATTTTTCTTGGCTATGCCTGATTGTCCTCCTACGTTATAGTGAATAGATACTTTCAAACTCAAGAAATTTGTATGCCCTACCTTGTTTCTCTAGGAATAAAAATATAATAGCATTTAAAGGAGGTTTTATTATCTTCACAGAGCATTGCAGGCATAATCCATCCTTGTACGTGTGCAGATAAACAGATGAACTGGTAGGCTGGAAGCAAGTTACTTGAACCAGGAGTTTGAGCAACTTGTGCCAAGCAAGCAGGTGGGTTCAGTGGTAAACATGTCACTGCATCCTGGGAGTATAAACATGTGTCTTCCTTCCTTATTAACATTCCAGCCAGTGCAGTACACTTCCACTTGAGCAAGGAAGCAGGGCAGAATGCTACTGAATCTAGTGCCCATCTCTTATATGTCTCTAGATGTACTTGTGCAGGGATGAGCATATGCTAACACATTGGTGGGGAATTTCACGGGCTCTGGGATCCATTTTTGCTTCCCATGATGCTGCACCACTCACCAATAAAGAAATTGTCTAAATTTGGCAGTAAACTGCCAAATACCACTTTCTAGCTTAGAGGGGTCGCATATAGTTTATCCTGTAACCAACTTTGACCTTTTAACACTTGTAGATGGTAAAAAGGTCAAAGTTTGTTTCAGAACAAACTGAATGTGCCCCTAACAGAATTGTATACTGCCTTTGCTGCCCAATTTGATGATTGGGACAGCCGTAGATGGCCATAGACCATGTTTTGCCCACCTGTGTCCTAAGACAAGAGAAAAAGTTATAGGCATGTTTTCTTATATCTTACATCAGTAAACAAAGAAATAGAATTTCACCATTTCTTCCACTTGACTGAACCAAGTCAAATTTGCATTTTCAGCTAAGTCTTCAGAATTTTATTCATTTTCCCATACAAGAAAAATAATGTAATACAGTATATTTCTGACATTATAGTTTACTTGTAGTTTGCACTGCATTTCTTACTGAAGCTAGTAATTTTATATACATTTCTTCTCTAATTTTAAGTTGTTAAGTTTTGTAATCCTGTTCATTTATTTATGCATATGTCCTGCTTAGAATGTACTGGTGCCAGTATTATAAAGAAATGCAAGTGGAATTTTTGTAGAAACTATCTGCCATCTTTTTTTAAAACTCCATCTCGACTCTAGAAGGTTTAAAATATTTTGATATTTAAAAAGTTGATCAGTGCCCCTTGGTAGTCTTAGAAGAATATGTGGTGCAAATCTAATTTGTAAAGGAAACATGTCATTTGCTGTTCAACAAAAGGAGAAATGTTTGTAACATTCAAGAATTATAACTACAAATCAGTCTTCTAAAATGCGATTTTTAACATTTTTATTAGAACATTGTTAGGTTTCTTTAATTTCATCCATTTAGCTCCAGCATCCAGACCCTGACTTAGAACTGAGATGACTGTTCCTAGTTGCTTATTGCGATACCGAGTGGGTAAAAGCATATTAGTGACATCTAAATTTAAATCTCTGCAGACCTTTATCAGCATCTTTAAATAACTGTTACTAACATCAGTAATAACACTGAGGGAGTAGAATAACCAAATTTTCACGCCCACCAGATCAATTTGCTGCTTATTTATTATTACTTTTATATTCTGCCTTTTTATTTCTTGCAAGAAACCTGCAGTGACTTATGTGGTTCTTTTTTCTCAACTTTACCTTCACAACAATCCTGTGAGATTAAGTTGAGAATCAATGATTGACCCCAAGACACCCAGTGAGTTTTGTAGCCAAGTGGGAACTAGAATCTAAATCTCCAGAGTTGCAGTCCAGTACTCTTAACCACTGTTACCATACTGGTTCTTCATGGTCCTGGACCCTAATCCCATCTCCTTAGAGAATGAGGCATCTGAATTAATGAAACAAGGAGAAGGTTTGGCTAAGGAAAGGCATTACAAAGTTTCACAGGTTGTTGCTTCTTGGAGCGGCAGCATCACTGGAACTCTTCATGGTCCCGTTCTGTGCCTTTCTTTCTAGAAAAACTGACTCCTCCTTGACATCATAAGCTGCACATGCTTCAGTCCTCAGGGGCTTCGCATTTGAGCTTTTGTTATTGAGCTCATCTTCTCTACCTTTGAAGTATGTTTCACGTGTTCAGATTCCATGTTGTTTAGGAAGCATGAGGAAACATGGCCTTGGGATCAGCCAGGATGAAGAAACTCCAGTTGGTACTGACCTCTAACCTCATTCAGTCACTAGAAATTACCATTGGTTTATACAAACTATTGAGCTTTGGCATTTCAAATACCTAATCACCAACTTATCCAAGGAATATCTTGAAATGGCCAGTTCAGAATCATGGCAAGGGGAAAACCCAATACCTTGAACCTTTATGACTCCTAATAAACACGTTAGCATCTGATAGCAACCATTAAGGTTCAGATCTTTCACCCAGGGTTTCTACACACAACTACTACTGTAGTCAGGTAGAGGGCTGGATTAGCATTAACTTTCCTGTTCAATTTTTCAGAAGGCACATATGGCAAAGGAACATTTAAGCTAGATTTTTTTTCCCCTTTAGCAATTTCACATTTTAAAATGTATTTAAGTATTTTTAAAAATCTTTAACAAACAGTCTAGTAAATCCCATAACTAGTTTTACTTTTTCTGTAAGTACAACTTAAATACAAAATGCTGTCTGAAAAGCACTCTGTTAGAGCCTGAATGGCTCCCCACAAATGGAATGTCTCCTTCCATTCAGTCCACAGGCAGGACTGAAATCCAGGGAACAACCTGACAGTGAAAAGAAGGGGAAATAATTTTTACCTATTTCCCCAGCAATCCCCTATACATCATCCCACAGGGTTCCTGAGCCATTTGGAGAAAATTGGGGGTGGGGAGGAAGGTTAAAGAATTAGAAGGTAGAATTGGCAAAAGTCTCCTCGCCTTTTGTGCTGGGAGGCATGTTGCTTAAGTGGAACTTCATTTTATATAATCTGTGTAATACCTGAAGGTTTCTTGGTGGTTCACAAAATACAAAGTACCGTATAAAATATGAACCTCCTTAAAACATCATTAAAAAGTTACCATATGAAAATGTAAAATCAGATTTAAAACTCATATGAACACATTATAATAGCTTAAATAGAGGAAATCTTGAGACCTCATTAAGCATCAGACAAAGCCCCAGTAAATAATTAAATGCCCCATAGGACAGTCTTAACCTGATACCAAAAAGATATTAAGGTTGATGCCAGGTGAGTCTCAGTGGGAAACTCTTTTCATAACTGGGGACCACCATTGAAAGGATGCTTCTCCTTGTCATCAACTTAGCCTTCCTTGGAGGTAGCAATCAGATCTCGATTGTAGTGTCTGGGTAGATGGTGGTCAGAAGAGGCATTCCATCAGGTATTGTGGTCCCAAGCTATGGTTGCCATCCCGTTCAGAAGAAGCATCTAGCAGTGGGAACAAAACAGGAACAAATCCTGGCCGCCTATTTAACTGAAGCAGGGATGTGAAAAATCTTTGAATTATGATTCTTCTCTGTGGAATCCTACTCCCTGTGGAATCAAGAATGGTGTAAATACACAGTCCACAAGCTGTGTGAACTTAGTCATCCATGCTTGTTATAGTTTCTTTCTTATAGGCAATTTAAATACCTGATTAATGTTTCCTCTGGGCATGTATTTGGTTTGTAATTACATAATGTTTAGCTGCTTAACTATATGCAAGATTTTTCAACGTATTCCTATCTGTACTTCTCTGATTAGTATTAATAAAATAAAACTATTTTTGTTTCCTATTAATACAAATATGCTACTTCATTTCTTTCACTGACATTGTTTATGCCCTATTTTAGACCAGCTTGTATTTTCAGAAAATGTGTTTTATATAGTCAGCTACAGTGATTAGTTTCAGGATTGGTCTATATATTAAAAGATTAAGTACCTCTTTTTTGCCATCACACTAAGGTTCAAGATTTCATGAAGGTGTAACTGTGTGTTGCTTCATACAGTTTCTCTTTCTTCATACTGTTTTTTTAAATCATGAGAAATAAAATGTCAAGTACTGTCAAGGTAGTGATTTTGTTTTAACATGTTATTGTTTCAAATTGAATATATAACTGGCCACACAATATTTTAGGCAGCATAAAAAATGATGAGAGAGGAGATCAGGATTTTCTTTCTGTATATGCTTTGTCAGGGAAATATATTAAGATATATATTTCCCTATTTTGCATTGTATTTGCAACTGTTACATGTTATTATATTAACCCTTTCCTGAAAATACTGTTCATATAATAAACTCAGCAATTTTTTAAATGCAGTTTCTCTGGTTATTATTATTATTTTAAAAGCTAAGGTTCCACCTCAGTCCCCCAAATTGTGCAAGAACACCTGCAAGGAAATAAAATATTATTTTATGATGTTTAAAATACATATTTAGCATTGGCTCAACTCTGCTTTGTTTCCTAGATCATTGAGAATACTTTCATTGACTGTGATAGGGGAAAGGCGCAGCACCTGGAGAGTAACAGCTGGGCTTAGATCCAAACATTTGTATGCATGGCAGCATTCCTACTCATACAAAGCAGGGTCAACATACAGGCACACACACCTCACTGACAAAGGCAACCCTGGATTGCCTAGCTTGCTACTCTGGCTTGTACCCTGAATTTGCAAACCCACTTTTCAGAAACCTTAAGGCACCACAGCTGTAACTGAATTAGTGAGATGCACAAACCTATGAACAAGATCTTTAATCCACTCCTTGATGTTCAGGAAACTGATGCATGCAACATAGCAGTTGCAATCTAGATTACTTCTTAAATAAGAATGGACTATAGTTGGAAGAATGAGGTGAAAAAGTTCTGTGAGTGGAACTCAGTGAAATTCTAGTGGCTTTTCTTGATTTTGGGGGTGGGGGGTGCAGCAGTGACAGTAGTGGTACAGTATTTTACAGCCAAAGAAAGAAGGTTTTGTAGCTTTACTACTCCACTTCAGGGTGCAGAGTAGCTTTGTGTTGGCCCTGCTTACCAATGCTTTCAGAACTAAAGCATAGATTATCTCTCAAAACTCAACTTCAACCTAATTTATCATTCTGTCAGGTTGATTTATCTACTTCATTGTTATTATTTTCTTCATCTTACAGAGAACCCAAGATGGCTTACAAGGGTCTCCTCCTACCCATGTTATATTCACAATGTTATAATGTGTGATAGATCCCACTGGCAGTCAGTGACAGGTCCAATGTTACCCAGTGAGATTCATGGCCAAGTGGTTAGTAAAACTTGGTCTCCTAAATCCCAGTCCAACACTCTAAGCACTATGCCACATGCGCTATCAGTGCTACCTGACTTCTTGTATATTTTGCTTGCCAAGATCAAAGTCTTTCTCTCCCCATTTGTGGGTCAGATTGTTTAGAGCTTCAGCTATCTATGATACATCAAAAATACAAGCTTAATTAGAAAACTCCCGAATGTTCTGTGAAAATATGTTTTTAGGAAGGAGCCCTATAGTTCCAGTGACACATTGGTCAAGACTATTTCTTAAACTATTTTTATATTCAATACAAAAACTCATTCCATCTTGGAAGCTCAGTCTGACTTAAAGCTCACAATCTAATGAAGATTCGTTTTTTTTCCTATTTACATGAAAATCCATGCCTATTTTTGTGCATATGCTTCTAAATGTAGATGTTTGTTCCCTTCGTCTTGAAAATGTATGGAGTCTTCTCACATTGATTTGTGCACATTTTCAAAAGTATGCTACTTCATGGACACATGCTATGCAATGTAACGTTTTTTCTGTTGATCCCATTTAAGCTCAGTAATGTACAGATGTCAACAAAAAATGTATTTAGTCTGGAAGGTGTGAACTGGGTTAAACTTAATAATAAACACATTTTCATACATCTCTAATAGTGCATAAACATGGATATATGTGAACAAGTGCCTGTCTGCAGAGCAGGAAATTGTCTGTTAAAGTATATCTGTAGTATTATAAATATCCAACTGGTAGAAGTGCCTCATAGTTCCTAAAAGCTTAAACAGAATGTTGGCTAAGTGCACAAAAATTTGATTCCAAAGATAAGTTTTCCTGGAATTTTTCAGGCCTGGAAGTTTTCAATTACATTTTATAAAGTTTTGAGTAAGTTTTCTGTAGGAAACCATAGGAGTGCACTTTTTGGCAATACCCACTTACCTGGAAGTAAACTGCACTGAACTCAGCAGGACTTATATCTGAATAGGCAAGTAAAGGAGTATATATTTAGCAGTCCATTTTTAAGGGTTTAAGTAATAAGGGCTAAGGCCCATGTAGAAAGTATTTCCTTTGACCCAGAAGCATTGCTAATCTTTTTCACATGTGCTGATATATAGTCTTTGCACTGAGCAGATGCAAAATTTGACTGGTGGCTTACATGGTTAGCAGTGAAAGAGAATTTACAGTAAACATCTTCCTCTTTATCTGCCACACCAGCACATTTCCTGATGAACACCTTCCTTGAACTCCCGCTTCTGTCCACTGGTGAGGACAGAGGAATTCTTCCCAATTGCTCAGTAAACATCATTTTGTAAGCCTCCACTCTTCCCTTCCATTTAACTAGTAGGGACTTTTTCCTCATTTTTCAGAGGAAGAGCATTGAGACCCTTGCCATTGGTTCTTTTTAGAGGTTTTCTAGCTATTGAGCTAACTGCCTGTTCTGAAGTGTGCATGTTTGCCTTTTCCCCTCTGGAAGACACAAATACAAGGTCAACATATTTAATATTGAATATTTAATTGATATTGAAATAAAGATGTTGCAAATATTAAGTGTGATATTAAGTGTAGCTTTAAGTATAATTCATAATGCTTTGGTATATTTTGATGTATTGAACATGGAATTCACACTCATGCAGGAGGTTGATGGTGCTGAGGCCATCCCTTCCTCTAGTGCTTCCACATACATTTTCCTGATTGTCTCCACGTAAGCAGGTAGATGTGAAGGAGTTTTCACGCAGAGAACACTCTTAAACATCCATGCGATCATGAACCTATTTCTGTGTATTGCTGGTGGCAAATAAAGGTCTCTCTCTCTCTCTCTCTCTCTCTCTCTCTCTCTCTCTCTCTCTCTCTCTCACTCACTCTGAATCAATAAATATCTTAATTTCTCAGTTCAGGACCTTTTGTTATACATGGTAAACAATCATTGGCTGAAAGATGTACAAGCCACTATTTTATATTTTTAAGAAATGCGTATTTGCTTTCCTTTTTTGGCACTGGAATAATACTTGTTTTGCCTTGTCAAAGCAGGGAAATTTACAAGTAAATTTATCTCTGAGATCTTAACCAAAGCTGAGATTAGTTAAATTTAAGTATAGGTACAAATCACAGTTTAGATTGTGAACCTTTAATAATAATAATTGGAAATAATATATAACTGGCAGAGTGCTATTAAACTTTATGCTATATGTATGGGTGATATTTTGCATAGATTTGTTTACAAAGCCTGTATAGGTAAGGAGTGGAATTTTTAAAAATCAGATAAGGAATTGGTCTGATGGGTCTCTTAGTCTTGGTTAAATATCTGTAGTTTAGAACAACTTCCTCTATTCAACATGCAAAGGAAATTAACTTAAGACATAGGCCAAGCCATAGTTTCACGACTGACCATAACAGATAATGCTATTAGATATTATTAATAATATATTAACAAAAGTACATTTAATCAACTTACAGTGGGTTAAATCCAACATTGTGCTAGCGAACATCAACAAGTGTGAAGGGACTTCCTCTGTTTCTCTTCCATGCTGCCCTAAAAGCTTCTTTCCAGGGCAGAGTTTGAAGGTACACGAGAATGGGGAATATGACAGAACTGCTTCCATCAGTGGAATAATAACGTTGAATCCAACTTACTATTTTATTTTGTATTAGGAACTAGGGTCAAGAAAAAGATGCATTTAAAGAAAGCTTCTAAAAATAAATTGCAGGTTTATATATTAAACTGCACAAGACATTCTTTTCCGTTGTAGTATACTTCTGCAAGAGTCATAATTTAAAACCCTTTAATTTTCTTAAATAGAGAGTCCAAATATCAGTTACTAATTCTGTGGGAGAAGTGGGGATGGTATTATAGTGTTAATATGCAGTATACAGACAAATGCTTACCATGGCAACCAACGGTTCATAGGGGTGAGTGCGAAGTCATAGGGAGTTTACAAGTGCTTTCTCTTTTACCAGCATAGGTGGCATATATGAATAATTTCTACTATTTTGTGCTGTTGTATTGACAAGCAAGTCAATAGCTTATTTTAATTTTGTTTTTTAAGCTAAGTGAGGGTTGCAAGTATGCCATCTCTAGCAAACTAAAATATACCTTCGCAGTCAGTAGAAGGATTCATTTAGAAAACAAATGTCTGCTTTCAGTCATAAAACATATTATTAAAGCCTGTCACTTCTTTATAAAAAGTTTTAATGGCGTTCACTTTATTGACTAAATTGAAGCCCCTGCTTCTTTATACATGCACATTTTAAAAAATGATTTCCTTTCTGCTTGCTTCTATAATATAATATCAGAGCAGAAGGCAATAATATTGCCTGAAGAATGCCTAAATTTGAAGCAATGTGTTAGTAATTCCTTTGTAGACTTCACTCTTTGTAGAATTTAATTTTAATTTAATACATTTTTAAAATAATGCTTTCTACTCATTCCTTAAGCTCTCAGAAGCTTCTATTATGTGAATAATTTTCATCTGCCATGGCATTTAAGTGAGACCATACACATATCCTTACCAAGGTTGATAAAATCCATCTGCAATTGTGTATAGCTCATACAATATATGTTCTCCTATTGTCAGCAAATGCTTTTATAGATATTGTTTGTTTCACATGTGGTGTCCATAGTAGAAGAGAAGGGTATGCTTGCAGAATTCTTATGAAGACAGGTCTCATCTAGAATGTACTTAGAGAAGCAATGGCCAGATGGTCCTGGGACTCAGTTATGCATTCAGAGCTCTTGTTTATTTTTATTCTCTGAATAGCTGTTTCCGGGCTGATAATCTACAAATTTGAGAAAACAGGAGGTACCTCAGTGGTGCTACAGATCACAATGCTTTCCTATGTGATCTCGGTTATAGACGATTGATTTTACACATTTGACATTCATTCATTCATTCATTCATTCATTCATTCATAACTTTTCTAGACTATCCCTTATCTAAGTATCGTGATGGTTTAACAATACAAAATGTAAAATAAAACACAGTGTCCTAAAAATTCAACTGACAATAAAAACCCAATAAAAACCCCATTTATAAAGGGATATGCTTGAAGAAGAACATTCTAAGGCTACTTTGTTCATTTTTGAATTGTGTGTCTTGAACAGCTTTCTCTTTTTGTCAGATCTTCAAGTCAACAAATGAGAATTTAGTTGGAGAGTCTGACTAACAGGAGGACCAATGGTAGTGCTTGCCAGAGTTTTTGTTCATGATGGGCTTTCCAGTTTTAGGCCTTCACTATACACAAAGGATCTTAAAGAGGGGTGGCTTTTTGGTTTGCTGCAGTACGCTTTGACATGATAATCTGCCTCTACTGAAATACCATCTGTGTAGAAGTAACAGAAACTTTAATTTTGAAAGTTCTGCTGTTCCTGAGCTTGTCAAAGGCAGACAGCAGGCAATGTCACTTTATGTGTGGTCAGCAAATGCAGATCATGATTCATACAAATGCAGGATCAGATCTTTGCTCATGTTTATGTAGCCAAAGCCAGTTGATCCATACACAAGGGGGATATTGGCAGACATAGGGTAACCCTGTCATTCATTCATTCATTCATTCATTCATTCATATCCTGCCTTTTTCCTACAAGGCAGCTTACATCATTCTCCTCCTCCATCTTACCCCACAACAACAACCCTGTGAAGTAGGTTGGGCTGAGAGTCTGTGACTGGCCCAAAGTCACCCAGTTGGCTCCATGGCTGAATGTGGACTAGAACCCAGGTCGCCTGAGTCCCAGTCCTGCGCTCTTAACCACTACACCACACCCGCTCATATGCAAAAAAATCTTTAGGAAAAATCTGCTAATTGGGTGAAAATACTCAAACAACTATACCCTCAAAATATCTTCAGTTCCATAGAATTTTGAGAAGGTTGAATTGAATGTTTGGAATTAAAAAATGGGGATGCACAAACAGGAGAGACAAAGCGAAACAAATCCATTGTCTGAACAAGTAACTTCCTGGTTCATGTTAAGAAGGGTGAATGGAGTAGTTGGGACAGAAAGATGTGGACACACAAACACTGAGGAAGAGAGAATAAGAAACATTGTCTGGATAGTTAACTTCCTGGTTGCCAGTAAGACATTTGTTTTAAATGTTCCCAGGGAAAGAACAAAGAGCTCTCAATAGTCTGAATGGGGATATCAAGTAGTTGAATGTAACTGGGGCTGAGCATGTATGTGTCCGTTACCTCAAATAAAAAATGAATGGTTGGGATAGCAATGCAAAACTGAGCAATGCAGACTAAGCATGTTCAGTAGATATGAAATGTTGGTTGTTGGTAGGGAAAGGAACACAGCAAAGATGTGGAGGGAGGGATATTTTCATCAGGATTACAGCAGTGAAATTTTCATAGATTCATAGAATAGTAGGGTTGGAAGGGGCCAAGAACGCCATCAACTGCTGGTGCAGAATACCAGCTCACACCATCCCACACAGTTGACTGTCCAGTTTCATCTTGAATGTCCTAGTGCAGGAATGCCCTTGACCTCTCTTGGCAACTGGTTCAACTGTTGTAGTCCTCCAACTGTTAGGAAGTTTTTCTTGTATCTAGCCTGAATCTGGTGTGCTGTAGTTTAAGTTTGTTGTTCTGTATCCTCCACTCAGGGAAGAGTGAGAAGAGATCTTTTCCATCCTCTTTGTGACAGCCTTTGAGGTACGTGCAGAGTGCTTTTAGTCTTAGACCCTCATAGTCTTCTCTTCTTGAGGCTGAACATACACAGCTCTCTCAGTGTCTCCTTGTAGGGCTTAGTTTCCAGACCCTGGATAGTCTTCGTTACCCTCCTCTGACCCCTTTCTAGTTTTTCTGCAATTTTTAATACCTGGGTGCCCAGAACTGAACATAGTATTCCAGGTGAGGTCTTGTATCAATGCATTTGTTGTCGTCATCGTCCCCCGCAGTGGAAAACTTGGGATTTGTCTCTGTTCAGTTACATTCTGTTGCTTTTTGCCTAACATTTTAGCTTGTCTACGTCACCTGGATCTTCTTTTAGTCTTCCAGGTGTTTGCTATTCCGCCCAGTTTTGTGTTGTCTGCAAATTTAATTATATTTCCTGGACTTCCTCATGTAGATTATTAATAAAAATGGTGAAAAGTACTGCTGCCAGGAATGAGCCCTGTCACACCACGCTTGTTACCTCTCTCCAGCTGGAGCAGCTACCACTGATGAGAACTCCCTGTGACCAATTTGGTAGCCAGTTGTGGATCCACTTAATAATAGTTCTATTGAGTCCACTTTTTGCTAGTTTATCAAGATGTCGTCAGGCACTTTGTAGAATGCTTTGCTAAAGTGTAGATGAATTATGTCCATTTCCACTGTCCATTTGGGAGGTTACCGAGTCAAAAAATGACATTAGGTTAGTTTGACATGACTTGTTCTTAAGAAATCTGTGTTGACTTCTCTTCATCACTGCATTTTCTTCAAGGTGCTTGAAGACTTATTTTTTAAATAATTTGCTCCAGTATTTTCCCAGGAATTGATGTGAGACTGTCTATACTTCCCTGGTTCGTCTTTCTTCCCTTTCTTGTAGATGGGGACAACATCAGCTCTTCCAGTCATCCAGAACTTCCCATTTTCCAAAATTTCTCAAAGATTATAGATAGTGGTTCAGAGATTTCTTCCGCTAGTTCCTTTATGACTCTGGGATGAAGCTCATCAGGTCCTGGAGATTTGATGCATTAAGTTCATCAAGGTGTGTCTTGACCATTTGTCTGTTGATCTTAGGCTGCCATCTTGCCCTTTCATCTTGTACTTCCTCTTCTGTAGGTAGGTTGTATTTTCTCTTGGGGACAGGTGATTATGCTTCTATCTTTCTCAGGTGATCATGAGGAAGCAGTGAAGGAAAGGAGGCTGCAACCATGGCCCTTTTCCCTGTTGATCAGTGATTAGTCTGGGCTAGTAATGGGCCCTCAGCCTAACCTACCTCATATGCTTGTTGTGAGGAGCAAATTGACAGCAGGAAGAGAAAACAGTAAATGCCTTACATGCAGAAATTTCCAGGTTCAATCCCCAGCATCTCCAGGTAGGGCTGAGAGACACACTCCTATTTGAAATTCTGGGGAGCTGCTGCCAGCCTGTGTCAACAATAAAGGGCAAGATGGATCACTGGTTTGAGTCAGTGTGATGTTCTTATGTTCTTCATCTTCAAAGTAGAGCAGGGGTCTCAAACTCA